>NC_142784.1:3758750-3910000 GCF_988280905.1 Pimephales promelas | reverse complement strand
AAAAAAAAACGTAAGGGGTAACACTGTCGTTTTTTTTACGGGTCGAAATTTTGATTTTCGATATCTCAGCTCTGGAAGGGTCTAGAGCCTCCATTGTTGCACTCAGGTCTAAGTCTCATGGCCCTCTATCAGAATCCAGAGTTTTGAGAAGATTGGGGATACTTAATTTTTCACCCCCAAAAAAAAAACATAAGGGGTAACACTGTCATTTTTTTTTCTGGTCGAAATTTTGAATTTCGATATCTCAGCTCTGGAAGGGTCTAGAGCCTCCATTGTTGCACTCAGGTCTAAGTCTCATGGCCCTCTATCAGAATCCAGAGTTTTGAGAAGATTAGGGATACTTAATTTTTCGCCCAAAAAAAAACGTAAGGGGTAACACTGTCGTTTTTTTTTTCTGGTCGAAATTTTGATTTTCGATATCTCAGCTCTGGAAGGGTCTAGAGCCTCCATTGTTGCACTCAGGTCTATGTCTCATGGCCCTCTATCAGAATCCAGAGTTTTGAGAAGATTGGGGATACTTAATTTTTAGCCCAAAAAAAAAAAACGTAAGGGGTAACACTGTCGGTTTTTTTTTCGGGTCGAAATTTTGAGTTTCGATATCTCAGCACTAGAAGGATCTAGAGCCTCCAATTGTTGCACTCAGGTCTAAGTCTCATGGCCCTCTATCAGAATCCAGAGTTTTGAGAAGATTGGGGATACTTAATTTTTCGCCCCAAAAAAAAAAAGTAAGGGGTAACACTGTCGTTTTTTTTCTGGTCGAAATTTTGAATTTCGATATCTCAGCTCTGGAAGGGTCTAGAGCCTCCATTGTTGCACTCAGGTCTAAGTCTCATGGCCCTCTATCAGAATCCAGAGTTTTGAGAAGATTAGGGATACTTAATTTTTCGCCCAAAAAAAAAACGTAAGGGGTAACAATGTCGTTTTTTTTTCTGGTCGAAATTTTGAATTTCGATATCTCAGCTCTGGAAGGGTCTAGAGCCTCCATTGTTGCACTCAGGTCTAAGTCTCATGGCCCTCTATCAGAATCCAGAGTTTTGAGAAGATTAGAGATACTTAATTTTTCGCCCAAAAAAAAAAAACGTAAGGGGTAACACTGTCGTTTTTTTTTCTGGTCGAAATTTTGATTTTCGATATCTCAGCTCTGGAAGGGTCTAGAGCCTCCATTGTTGCACTCAGGTCTATGTCTCATGGCCCTCTATCAGAATCCAGAGTTTTGAGAAGATTGGGGATACTTAATTTTTAGCCCAAAAAAAAAAAAACGTAAGGGGTAGCACTGTCGTTTTTTTTTTCGGGTCGAAATTTTGAGTTTCGATATCTCAGCACTAGAAGGATCTAGAGCCTCCATTGTTGCACTCAGGTCTAAGTCTCATGGCCCTCTATCAGAATCCAGAGTTTTGAGAAGATTGGGGATACTTAATTTTTCGCCCAAAAAAAAAACGTAAGGGGTAACACTGTCGTTTTTTTTACGGGTCGAAATTTTGATTTTCGATATCTCAGCTCTGGAAGGGTCTAGAGCCTCCATTGTTGCACTCAGGTCTAAGTCTCATGGCCCTCTATCAGAATCCAGAGTTTTGAGAAGATTGGGGATACTTAATTTTTCGCCCAAAAAAAAAAAGTAAGGGGTGACACTGTCGTTTTTTTTTTTTTCTGGTCGAAATTTTGATTTTCGATATCTCAGCTCTGGAAGGGTCTAGAGCCTCCATTGTTGCACTCAGGTCAATGTCTCATGGCCCTCTATCAGAATCCAGAGTTTTGAGAAGATTGGGGATACTTAATTTTTCACCCCCCAAAAAAAAACATAAGGGGTAACACTGTCATTTTTTTTTCTGGTCGAAATTTTGATTTTCGATATCTCAGCTCTGGAAGGGTCTAGAGCCTCCATTGTTGCACTCAGGTCTAAGTCTCATGGCCCTCTATCAGAATCCAGAGTTTTGAGAAGATTGGGGATACTTAATTTTTTACCCCCCAAAAAAAACGTAAGGGGTAACACTGTCGTTTTTTTTTTCTGGTCGAAATTTTGATTTTCGATATCTCAGCTCTGGAAGGGTCTAGAGCCTCCATTGTTGCACTCAGGTCTATGTCTCATGGCCCTCTATCAGAATCCAGAGTTTTGAGAAGATTGGGGATACTTAATTTTTAGCCCAAAAAAAAAAAACGTAAGGGGTAACACTGTCGTTTTTTTTTTCGGGTCGAAATTTTGAGTTTCGATATCTCAGCACTAGAAGGATCTAGAGCCTCCATTGTTGCACTCAGGTCTAAATCTCATGGCCCTCTATCAGAATCCAGAGTTTTGAGAAGATTGGGGATACTTAATTTTTCGCCCAAAAAAAAAACGTAAGGGGTAACACTGTCGTTTTTTTTACGGGTCGAAATTTTGATTTTCGATATCTCAGCTCTGGAAGGGTCTAGAGCCTCCATTGTTGCACTCAGGTCTAAGTCTCATGGCCCTCTATCAGAATCCAGAGTTTTGAGAAGATTGGGGATACTTAATTTTTCGCCCAAAAAAAAAACGTAAGGGGTAACACTGTCGTTTTTTTTACGGGTCGAAATTTTGATTTTCGATATCTCAGCTCTGGAAGGGTCTAGAGCCTCCATTGTTGCACTCAGGTCTAAGTCTCATGGCCCTCTATCAGAATCCAGAGTTTTGAGAAGATTGGGGATACTTAATTTTTCACCCCAAAAAAAAAACGTAAGGGGTAACACTGTCGTTTTTTTTTTCTGGTCGAAATTTTGAATTTCGATATCTCAGCTCTGGAAGGGTCTAGAGCCTCCATTGTTGCACTCAGGTCTAAGTCTCATGGCCCTCTATCAGAATCCAGAGTTTTGAGAAGATTAGGGATACTTAATTTTTCGCCCAAAAAAAAAAAACGTAAGGGGTAACACTGTCGTTTTTTTTTCTGGTCGAAATTTTGAATTTCGATATCTCAGCTCTGGAAGGGTCTAGAGCCTCCATTGTTGCACTCAGGTCTAAGTCTCATGGCCCTCTATCAGAATCCAGAGTTTTGAGAAGATTGGGGATACTTAATTTTTCACCCCAAAAAAAAACGTAAGGGGTAACACTGTCGTTTTTTTTTCTGGTCGAAATTTTGAATTTCGATATCTCAGCTCTGGAAGGGTCTAGAGCCTCCATTGTTGCACTCAGGTCTAAGTCTCATGGCCCTCTATCAGAATCCAGAGTTTTGAGAAGATTAGGGATACTTAATTTTTCGCCCAAAAAAAAAAACGTAAGGGGTAACACTGTCGTTTTTTTTTCTGGTCGAAATTTTGAATTTCGATATCTCAGCTCTGGAAGGGTCTAGAGCCTCCATTGTTGCACTCAGGTCTAAGTCTCATGGCCCTCTATCAGAATCCAGAGTTTTGAGAAGATTAGGGATACTTAATTTTTCGCCGAAAAAAAAAACGTAAGGGGTAACACTGTCGTTTTTTTTTTCTGGTTGAAATTTTGAATTTCGATATCTCAGCTCTGGAAGGGTCTAGAGCCTCCATTGTTGCACTCAGGTCTAAGTCTCATGGCCCTCTATCAGAATCCAGAGTTTTGAGAAGATTAGGGATACTTAATTTTTCGCCCAAAATAAAACGTAAGGGGTAACACTGTCGTTTTTTTTTCTGGTCGAAATTTTGATTTTCGATATCTCAGCTCTGGAAGGGTCTAGAGCCTCCATTGTTGCACTCAGGTCTATGTCTCATGGCCCTGTATCAGAATCCAGAGTTTTGAGAAGATTGGGGATACTTAATTTTTAGCCCAAAAAAAAAAAAAAACGTAAGGGGTAACACTGTCGGTTTTTTTTTTCGGGTCGAAATTTTGAGTTTCGATATCTCAGCACTAGAAGGATCTAGAGCCTCCATTGTTGCACTCAGGTCTAAGTCTCATGGCCCTCTATCAAAATCCAGAGTTTTGAGAAGATTGGGGATACTTAATTTTTCGCCCCAAAAAAAAAAAGTAAGGTGTAACACTGTCGTTTTTTTTCTGGTCGAAATTTTGAATTTCGATATCTCAGCTCTGGAAGGGTCTAGAGCCTCCATTGTTGCACTCAGGTCTAAGTCTCATGGCCCTCTATCAGAATCCAGAGTTTTGAGAAGATTAGGGATACTTAATTTTTCGCCCAAAAAAAAAACGTAAGGGGTAACATTGTCGTTTTTTTTTTCTGGTCGAAATTTTGAATTTCGATATCTCAGCTCTGGAAGGGTCTAGAGCCTCCATTGTTGCACTCAGGTCTAAGTCTCATGGCCCTCTATCAGAATCCAGAGTTTTGAGAAGATTAGGGATACTTAATTTTTCGCCCAAAAAAAAAAATGTAAGGGGTAACACTGTCGTTTTTTTTTTCTGGTCGAAATTTTGATTTTCGATATCTCAGCACTAGAAGGATCTAGAGCCTCCATTGTTGCACTCAGGTCTAAATCTCATGGCCCTCTATCAGAATCCAGAGTTTTGAGAAGATTGGGGATACTTAATTTTTCGCCCAAAAAAAAAAACGTAAGGGGTAACACTGTCGTTTTTTTTACGGGTCGAAATTTTGATTTTCGATATCTCAGCTCTGGAAGGGTCTAGAGCCTCCATTGTTGCACTCAGGTCTAAGTCTCATGGCCCTCTATCAGAATCCAGAGTTTTGAGAAGATTGGGGATACTTAATTTTTCGCCCAAAAAAAAAACGTAAGGAGTAACACTGTCGTTTTTTTTACGGGTCGAAATTTTGATTTTCGATATCTCAGCTCTGGAAGGGTCTAGAGCCTCCATTGTTGCACTCAGGTCTAAGTCTCATGGCCCTCTATCAGAATCCAGAGTTTTGAGAAGATTGGGGATACTTAATTTTTCACCCCAAAAAAAAAACGTAAGGGGTAACACTGTCGTTTTTTTTTCTGGTCGAAATTTTGAATTTCGATATCTCAGCTCTGGAAGGGTCTAGAGCCTCCATTGTTGCACTCAGGTCTAAGTCTCATGGCCCTCTATCAGAATCCAGAGTTTTGAGAAGATTAGGGATACTTAATTTTTCGCCCAAAAAAAAAAAACGTAAGGGGTAACACTGTCATTTTTTTTTCTGGTCGAAATTTTGAATTTCGATATCTCAGCTCTGGAAGGGTCTAGAGCCTCCATTGTTGCACTCAGGTCTAAGTCTCATGGCCCTCTATCAGAATCCAGAGTTTTGAGAAGATTAGGGATACTTAATTTTTCGCCCAAAAAAAAAAACGTAAGGGGTAACACTGTCGGTTTTTTTTTCTGGTCGAAATTTTGAATTTCGAAATCTCAGCTCTGGAAGGGTCTAGAGCCTCCATTGTTGCACTCAGGTCTAAGTCTCATGGCCCTCTATCAGAATCCAGAGTTTTGAGAAGATTAGGGATACTTAATTTTTCGCCCAAAAAAAAACGTAAGGGGTAACACTGTCGTTTTTTTTTTCTGGTCGAAATTTTGATTTTCGATATCTCAGCTCTGGAAGGGTCTAGAGCCTCCATTGTTGCACTCAGGTCTATGTCTCATGGCCCTCTATCAGAATCCAGAGTTTTGAGAAGATTGGGGATACTTAATTTTTAGCCCAAAAAAAAAAAACGTAAGGGGTAACACTGTCGTTTTTTTTTCGGGTCGAAATTTTGAGTTTCGATATCTCAGCACTAGAAGGATCTAGAGCCTCCATTGTTGCACTCAGGTCTAAGTCTCATGGCCCTCTATCAGAATCCAGAGTTTTGAGAAGATTGGGGATACTTAATTTTTCGCCCAAAAAAAAAACGTAAGGGGTAACACTGTCGTTTTTTTTACGGGTCGAAATTTTGATTTTCGATATCTCAGCTCTGGAAGGGTCTAGAGCCTCCATTGTTGCACTCAGGTCTAAGTCTCATGGCCCTCTATCAGAATCCAGAGTTTTGAGAAGATTGGGGATACTTAATTTTTCGCCCAAAAAAAAAAAGTAAGGGGTGACACTGTCGTTTTTTTTTTTTTCTGGTCGAAATTTTGATTTTCGATATCTCAGCTCTGGAAGGGTCTAGAGCCTCCATTGTTGCACTCAGGTCTAAGTCTCATGGCCCTCTATCAGAATCCAGAGTTTTGAGAAGATTGGGGATACTTAATTTTTTACCCCCCAAAAAAAACTTAAGGGGTAACACTGTCGTTTTTTTTTCTGGTCAAAATTTTGATTTTCGATATCTCAGCTCTGGAAGGATCTAGAGCCTCCATTGTTGCACTCAGGTCTAAGTCTCATGGCCCTCTATCAGAATCCAGAGTTTTGAGAAGATTGGGGATACTTAATTTTTCGCCCAAAAAAAAAAACGTAAGGGGTAACACTGTCGTTTTTTTTACGGGTCGAAATTTTGATTTTCGATATCTCAGCTCTGGAAGGGTCTAGAGCCTCCATTGTTGCACTCAGGTCTAAGTCTCATGGCCCTCTATCAGAATCCAGAGTTTTGAGAAGATTGGGGATACTTAATTTTTCGCCCCAAAAAAAAAACGTAAGGGGTAACACTGTCGTTTTTTTTACGGGTCGAAATTTTGATTTTCGATATCTCAGCTCTGGAAGGGTCTAGAGCCTCCATTGTTGCACTCAGGTCTAAGTCTCATGGCCCTCTATCAGAATCCAGAGTTTTGAGAAGATTGGGGATACTTAATTTTTCACCCCCCAAAAAAAAACATAAGGGGTAACACTGTCATTTTTTTTTCTGGTTGAAATTTTGAATTTCGATATCTCAGCTCTGGAAGGGTCTAGAGCCTCCATTGTTGCACTCAGGTCTAAGTCTCATGGCCCTCTATCAGAATCCAGAGTTTTGAGAAGATTAGGGATACTTAATTTTTCGCCCAAAAAAAAAAACGTAAGGGGTAACACTGTCGTTTTTTTTTTCTGGTCGAAATTTTGAATTTCGATATCTCAGCTCTGGAAGGGTCTAGAGCCTCCATTGTTGCACTCAGGTCTAAGTCTCATGGCCCTCTATCAGAATCCAGAGTTTTGAGAAGATTAGGGATACTTAATTTTTCGCCCAAAAAAAAACGTAAGGGGTAACACTGTCGTTTTTTTTTTTCTGGTCAAAATTTTGATTTTCGATATCTCAGCTCTGGAAGGGTCTAGAGCCTCCATTGTTGCACTCAGGTCTATGTCTCATGGCCCTCTATCAGAATCCAGAGTTTTGAGAAGATTGGGGATACTTAATTTTTAGCCCAAAAAAAAAAACGTAAGGGGTAACACTGTCGGTTTTTTTTTCGGGTCGAAATTTTGAGTTTCGATATCTCAGCACTAGAAGGATCTAGAGCCTCCATTGTTGCACTCAGGTCTAAGTCTCATGGCCCTCTATCAGAATCCAGAGTTTTGAGAAAATTGGGGATACTTAATTTTTCGCACCAAAAAAAAAAAGTAAGGGGTAACACTGTCGTTTTTTTTCTGGTCGAAATTTTGAATTTCGATATCTCAGCTCTGGAAGGGTCTAGAGCCTCCATTGTTGCACTCAGGTCTAAGTCTCATGGCCCTCTATCAGAATCCAGAGTTTTGAGAAGATTTGGGATACTTAATTTTTCGCCCAAAAAAAAAACGTAAGGGGTAACACTGTCGTTTTTTTTTCTGGTCGAAATTTTGAATTTCGATATCTCAGCTCTGGAAGGGTCTAG
Source organism: Pimephales promelas (assembly GCF_988280905.1). Lineage (NCBI taxonomy): Eukaryota > Metazoa > Chordata > Actinopteri > Cypriniformes > Leuciscidae > Pimephales > Pimephales promelas. The sequence goes on along the minus strand of NC_142784.1, from coordinate 3,902,421 downwards.
AGCCTCCATTGTTGCACTCAGGTCTAAGTCTCATGGCCCTCTATCAGAATCCAGAGTTTTGAGAAGATTGGGGATACTTAATTTTTCGCCGAAAAAACATAAGGGGTAACACTGTCAGTTTTTTTTCTGGTCGAAATTTTGATTTTCGATATCTCAGCTCTGGAAGGGTCTAGAGCCTCCATTGTTGCACTCAGGTCTATGTCTCATGGCCCTCTATCAGAATCCAGAGTTTTGAGAAGATTGGGGATACTTAATTTTTCGCCGAAAAAAAAAAACGTAAGGGGTAACACTGTCGTTTTTTTTTCTGGTCGAAATTTTGAATTTCGATATCTCAGCTCTGGAAGGGTCTAGAGCAGAGATGCCCAAACTAGGGCCCGCGGGCCAAAAGTGGCCCGTGGTATCCTTTGATTTGGCCCGCCATACCGTCCGGGGAGAGAGCAGTGTTTCCGCTACATTCATTCCGCTGTGGCGGGCCGCCACACCTAAAATCCTCCCTGCACGGCTGCAGCTTCTGTATTGTGTTATTTTGTTGAGCCCCACTAAAGGCATAAAAAACTTTGTAAAGCACAATCGAGTTTTCGCACTATATTTCAAGACTTCTAAAGTCATTCAATAGCATAATGTGAGGTAAAATGAATATTTAAGTCGTAAAGTTAAGTCATCTCTCCTCAGTCATTCTCCATTCAGCATTCAAACTGCACGTCGCGTTCGGTTGCGACAGTAACACGACGAGACTCTTTTCAAGATCAATGTTCCCATTATATTAGGCTACTTTATTTTTAGATAAAGCATAAAGGTCTAAAATGACTTTATCTCGTTGGAGTTTATTGCCCTTTCTAAATCATATCCCTTTCTCCCAGGTGTCCGTAAGATTACAGCACTGGAGTCGAGTGCTATAATTGTTCTTCATGCACACTGCGTAACTGAAATTTAAAAATGTTATTACGCAATGTAAAATGCGTGAAAATGCCGTTTTGCATTTTGTACGACAAGAAGTCAAAAGAGAGCGCGCTGCCTGGATGTCCTGAATGAGACTCGCAGAAAGACGCGCGCCAGAATAATGCGCATATACACAGACCGCGTACCAGAGAATGCAGTTCTCTTTCGAGCTTGAACGAACAATAACACACACAATTATGCCAAAATGTCGTTTTGTCGAGTATGTTAATAACATAAGAAAAGTCTTATATGGACGAAAAGAGTTGTGCATGTGGGAGAATGAGGCGCGTGTGTGAGATCCGCGTCTCGGCAACTGCTGCTCTTTTTACTCACTGCTCTTGACTAAAGAATTTTAGTAGCTTTAATAAAGTCTGTATATAATTTATAATTCATGCAGCGCAGACTGTTTATTCAATTTCTGTATCCTACTTTTTAAGACAGGAAGGGCACAGGTAAATATGGCACTTATGTACTAACGTAAGGGGTAACACTGTCGTTTTTTTTTCGGGTCGAAAGTTTGAGTTTCGATATCTCAGCACTGGAAGGGTCTAGAGCCTCCATTGTTGCACTCAGGTCTATGTCTCATGGCCCTCTATCAGAATCCAGAGTTTTGAGAAGATTGGGGATACTTAATTTTTCACCCCCCAAAAAAAAACGTAAGGGGTAACACTGTCGTTTTTTTTTCGGTTCGAAAGTTTGAGTTTCGATATCTCAGCACTGGAAGGGTCTAGAGCCTCCATTGTTGCACTCAGGTCTATGTCTCATGGCCCTCTATCAGAATCCAGAGTTTTGAGAAGATTGGGGATACTTAATTTTTCACCCAAAAAAAAAAACGTAAGGGGTAACACTGTCGTTTTTTTTTCTGATCGAAATTTTGAATTTTGATATCTCAGCTCTGGAAGGGTCTAGAGCCTCCATTGTTGCACTCAGGTCTAAGTCTCATGGCCCTCTATCAGAATCCAGAGTTTTGAGAAGATTAGGGATACTTAATTTTTCGCCCCAAAAAAAAACGTAAGGGGTAACACTGTCGTTTTTTTTACGGGTCGAAATTTTGATTTTCGATATCTCAGCTCTGGAAGGGTCTAGAGCCTCCATTGTTGCACTCAGGTCTAAGTCTCATGGCCCTCTATCAGAATCCAGAGTTTTGAGAAGATTGGGGATACTTAATTTTTCGCCCCAAAAAAAAAACGTAAGGGGTAACACTGTTGTTTTTTTCGGGTCGAAATTTTGAGTTTCGATATCTCAGCTCTGGAAGGGTCTAGAGCCTCCATTGTTGCACTCAGGTCTATGTCTCATGGCCCTCTATCAGAATCCAGAGTTTTGAGAAGATTAGGGATACTTAATTTTTCGCCCAAAAAAAAAAACGTAAGGGGTAACACTGTCGTTTTTTTTCTGGTCGAAATTTTGAATTTCGATATCTCAGCTCTGGAAGGGTCTAGAGCCTCCATTGTTGCACTCAGGTCTAAGTCTCATGGCCCTCTATCAGAATCCAGAGTTTTGAGAAGATTGGGGATACTTAATTTTTCGCCGAAAAAAAAAAACATAAGGGGTTACACTGTCAGTTTTTTTTCTGGTCGAAATTTTGATTTTCGATATCTCAGCTCTGGAAGGGTCTAGAGCCTCCATTGTTGCACTCAGGTCTATGTCTCATGGCCCTCTATCAGAATCCAGAGTTTTGAGAAGATTGGGGATACTTAATTTTTCGCCGAAAAAAAAAAACGTAAGGGGTAACACTGTCGTTTTTTTTTCTGGTCGAAATTTTGAATTTCGATATCTCAGCTCTGGAAGGGTGTTATGAACTGCTCCGAGACTGGGAGATGTAGATCCAAATGCAGCTTTAATATAAGAATAGTCGTACAGGCAGGGTCGAGAATCAGCAGACAGGACAATGGAGAATACACAATGGGAATCCAAGAAGCAGGCAGAGGTCAGGGCAGGCAGCAATAATCAAAATCCAAGAACAATCCAAAAGTCAAAAAAACAGAAAACAAACACAGAAAATGCTCAGAAATGCAGACAAACAGTACAACAAGACTTCGCAGGGATTGAACAAATGAACCAGGTATATATAGACAGACAAACAGGATGACACACAGGTGAATGATATCAGAGAACGAGGTACAGGTGAGTGTGATCAGTCCGAGCAATGAGTTATGGGAAATGTAGTCTGAGAGTGATACAAGACTAATCTGGAGTGCCTTCTGGTGGGTATCAAGGGCACTCCAGCTGGTGACCGTTACATAGCCCCCCCTTTAAGGAGCGGATTCCAGACGCTCCTCAAAATGTCCAGGAGGGAGGTGGAGCAGAGGCGGACCTGGCGGCGGGATGGAGGGCCAGGCCCGTGGAGCGGAAGAGGACCTGGAGACTGCGGCGGAGCTGGCTGTGGAGGCGACCAGGTCGGAGCAGGCTGTGGAGGTGGCCAGGGCGGAGCTGGCTGTGCAGGAGGCCAAGGCAGTGGAGACCCCTTGGGTGGCCACGGCGGTGAAGACCCCTCGGGCGGCCACGGCGGCGAAGACCCCTCGGGCGGCCACGGCGGCGAAGACCTCTCGGCACCAGACACCGGCTCAGGAACAGAGACTACAACAGAAATGGTCACAAGGACAGATACAGACACAGAAACAAACACTGGATCGGGAGCAGACACTGGATCGGCCATCTTGTCCGGAGACACTGGATCGGCCATCTTGTCCGGAGACACTGGATCGGCCATCTTGTCCGGAGACACTGGATCGGCCATCTTGTCCGGAGACACTGGATCGGAGGTGGCCATCATGTCCTTAAACAGTGGCTTGGAGGCGGTGACGTGAACAGTCTCTAAATTGGCAGAAGTAACATGAACAGTCTCTGAATATGCCATCTTCTCTATAGACACTGGCTTGGAGGCGGCCATCTTATCTGTAGACACTGGCTCGGAGGCGGCCATCTTGTGCGTAGACACTGGCTCGGAGGCGGCCATCTTGTGCGTAGACACTGGCTCGGAGGCGGCCATCTTGTGCGTAGACACTGGCTCGGAGGCGGCCATCTTGTGCGTAGACACTGGCTCGGAGGCGGCCATCTTGTCCGTAGACACTGGCTCGGAGGCGGCCATCTTGTCCGTAGACACTGGCTCGGAGACGTGAAGCGTCTCTGGCTCGGCAGAAGTGACGTGAACAGGCTCAGACTCGGCAGGGCTGACATGGAACTCAGGCTGGGCTGTCTCGGCAGGACGAGACTCTGGCTGGGCTGTCTCGGCGGGACGAGACTCTGGCTGGGCTGTCTCGGCGGGACGAGACTCTGGCTGGGCTGTCTCGGCGGGACGAGACTCTGGCTGGGCTGTCTCGGCGGGACGAGACTCTGGCTGGGCTGTCTCGGCGGGACGAGACTCTGGCTGGGCTGTCTCGGCGGGACGAGACTCTGGCTGGGCTGTCTCGGCGGGACGAGACTCTGGCTGGGCTGTCTCGGCGGGACGAGACTCTGGCTGGGCTGTCTCGGCGGGACGAGACTCTGGCTGGGCTGTCTCGGCGGGACGAGACTCTGGCTGGGCTGTCTCGGCTGTCTCGGCGGGACGAGACTCTGGCTGGGCTGTCTCGGCGGGACGAGACTCTGGCTGGGCGGAAGTGACGTGAAGCGTCTCTGGCTCGGCGGAAGTGACGTGAAGCGTCTCTGGCTCGGCGGAAGTGACGTGAAGCGTCTCTGGCTCGGCGGAAGTGACGTGAAGCGTCTCTGGCTCGGCAGAAGTGACGTGAAGCGTCTCTGGCTGGACGGTCTGGGCGGTCTCTGGCTGGACGGGCTGGACGGTCTCTGGCTGGACGGGCTGGACGGTCTCTGGCTGGACGGTCTGGACGGTCTCTCGCTGGACGGTCTTCTTGGCCCTCCGAACTGACATCAGCGGCGGCTGTGTCACGGTGGACATCAGTCCTGGACACCCATAAACGGATGCCATGGCTGGCTTGACGGCTGAAGTAACGAGAAGATTCTCAGGCAGTGCAGTTGTGATAACCTCCTCCTCCACCTTCCCTACGGTGAAGGTGGATCCACAAAACTCCAGGACAAAGTCAATATACTGTGCCAGGGTCCAGCTGGGGTCTTCCTCTGGTAAATTTATCCTAATGTCCTGGTCTAGTCCACTCCAGAAACAATATTTCATCATTGAATCATCGCCGGGAACAAGATGACTATAAAAAAGAAACTCCTCCACATACTCCTCAATGATGCGATTGAACTGATAAATACTACACAATTCTCTCAGCGGGTCCTGAATGGTACCGGTTAGACTCATGTTGGTCAATGGTGCTGCTGGATCTCAGTGTGGCGAAGTCTTCTGTTATGAACTGCTCCGAGACTGGGAGATGTAGATCCAAATGCAGCTTTAATATAAGAATAGTCGTACAGGCAGGGTCGAGAATCAGCAGACAGGACAATGGAGAATACACAATGGGAATCCAAGAAGCAGGCAGAGGTCAGGGCAGGCAGCAATAATCAAAATCCAAGAACAATCCAAAAGTCAAAAAAACAGAAAACAAACTCAGAAAATGCTCAGAAATGCAGACAAACAGTACAACAAGACTTCGCAGGGATTGAACAAATGAACCAGGTATATATAGACAGACAAACAGGATGACACACAGGTGAATGATATCAGAGAACGAGGTACAGGTGAGTGTGATCAGTCCGAGCAATGAGTTATGGGAAATGTAGTCTGAGAGTGATACAAGACTAATCTGGAGTGCCTTCTGGTGGGTATCAAGGGCACTCCAGCTGGTGACCGTTACAAAGGGTCTAGAGCAGAGATGCCCAAACTAGGGCCCGCGGGCCAAAAGTGGCCCGTGGTATCCTTTGATTTGGCCCGCCATACCGTCCGGGGAGAGAGCAGTGTTTCCGCTACATTCATTCCGCTGTGGCGGGCCGCCACACCTAAAATCCTCCCTGCACGGCTGCAGCTTCTGTATTGTGTTATTTTGTTGAGCCCCACTAAAGGCATAAAAAACTTTGTAAAGCACAATCGAGTTTTCGCACTATATTTCAAGACTTCTAAAGTCATTCAATAGCATAATGTGAGGTAAAATGAATATTTAAGTCGTAAAGTTAAGTCATCTCTCCTCAGTCATTCTCCATTCAGCATTCAAACTGCACGTCGCGTTCGGTTGCGACAGTAACACGACGAGACTCTTTTCAAGATCAATGTTCCCATTATATTAGGCTACTTTATTTTTAGATAAAGCATAAAGGTCTAAAATGACTTTATCTCGTTGGAGTTTATTGCCCTTTCTAAATCATATCCCTTTCTCCCAGGTGTCCGTAAGATTACAGCACTGGAGTCGAGTGCTATAATTGTTCTTCATGCACACTGCGTAACTGAAATTTAAAAATGTTATTACGCAATGTAAAATGCGTGAAAATGCCGTTTTGCATTTTGTACGACAAGAAGTCAAAAGAGAGCGCGCTGCCTGGATGTCCTGAATGAGACTCGCAGAAAGACGCGCGCCAGAATAATGCGCATATACACAGACCGCGTACCAGAGAATGCAGTTCTCTTTCGAGCTTGAACGAACAATAACACACACAATTATGCCAAAATGTCGTTTTGTCGAGTATGTTAATAACATAAGAAAAGTCTTATATGGACGAAAAGAGTTGTGCATGTGGGAGAATGAGGCGCGTGTGTGAGATCCGCGTCTCGGCAACTGCTGCTCTTTTTACTCACTGCTCTTGACTAAAGAATTTTAGTAGCTTTAATAAAGTCTGTATATAATTTATAATTCATGCAGCGCAGACTGTTTATTCAATTTCTGTATCCTACTTTTTAAGACAGGAAGGGCACAGGTAAATATGGCACTTATGTACTAACGTAAGGGGTAACACTGTCGTTTTTTTTTCGGGTCGAAAGTTTGAGTTTCGATATCTCAGCACTGGAAGGGTCTAGAGCCTCCATTGTTGCACTCAGGTCTATGTCTCATGGCCCTCTATCAGAATCCAGAGTTTTGAGAAGATTGGGGATACTTAATTTTTCACCCCCCAAAAAAAAACGTAAGGGGTAACACTGTCGTTTTTTTTTCGGTTCGAAAGTTTGAGTTTCGATATCTCAGCACTGGAAGGGTCTAGAGCCTCCATTGTTGCACTCAGGTCTATGTCTCATGGCCCTCTATCAGAATCCAGAGTTTTGAGAAGATTGGGGATACTTAATTTTTCACCCAAAAAAAAAAACGTAAGGGGTAACACTGTCGTTTTTTTTTCTGATCGAAATTTTGAATTTTGATATCTCAGCTCTGGAAGGGTCTAGAGCCTCCATTGTTGCACTCAGGTCTAAGTCTCATGGCCCTCTATCAGAATCCAGAGTTTTGAGAAGATTAGGGATACTTAATTTTTCGCCCCAAAAAAAAACGTAAGGGGTAACACTGTCGTTTTTTTTACGGGTCGAAATTTTGATTTTCGATATCTCAGCTCTGGAAGGGTCTAGAGCCTCCATTGTTGCACTCAGGTCTAAGTCTCATGGCCCTCTATCAGAATCCAGAGTTTTGAGAAGATTGGGGATACTTAATTTTTCGCCCCAAAAAAAAAACGTAAGGGGTAACACTGTTGTTTTTTTCGGGTCGAAATTTTGAGTTTCGATATCTCAGCTCTGGAAGGGTCTAGAGCCTCCATTGTTGCACTCAGGTCTATGTCTCATGGCCCTCTATCAGAATCCAGAGTTTTGAGAAGATTAGGGATACTTAATTTTTCGCCCAAAAAAAAAAACGTAAGGGGTAACACTGTCGTTTTTTTTCTGGTCGAAATTTTGAATTTCGATATCTCAGCTCTGGAAGGGTCTAGAGCCTCCATTGTTGCACTCAGGTCTAAGTCTCATGGCCCTCTATCAGAATCCAGAGTTTTGAGAAGATTGGGGATACTTAATTTTTCGCCGAAAAAAAAAAACATAAGGGGTAACACTGTCAGTTTTTTTTCTGGTCGAAATTTTGATTTTCGATATCTCAGCTCTGGAAGGGTCTAGAGCCTCCATTGTTGCACTCAGGTCTATGTCTCATGGCCCTCTATCAGAATCCAGAGTTTTGAGAAGATTGGGGATACTTAATTTTTCGCCGAAAAAAAAAAACGTAAGGGGTAACACTGTCGTTTTTTTTTCTGGTCGAAATTTTGAATTTCGATATCTCAGCTCTGGAAGGGTGTTATGAACTGCTCCGAGACTGGGAGATGTAGATCCAAATGCAGCTTTAATATAAGAATAGTCGTACAGGCAGGGTCGAGAATCAGCAGACAGGACAATGGAGAATACACAATGGGAATCCAAGAAGCAGGCAGAGGTCAGGGCAGGCAGCAATAATCAAAATCCAAGAACAATCCAAAAGTCAAAAAAACAGAAAACAAACACAGAAAATGCTCAGAAATGCAGACAAACAGTACAACAAGACTTCGCAGGGATTGAACAAATGAACCAGGTATATATAGACAGACAAACAGGATGACACACAGGTGAATGATATCAGAGAACGAGGTACAGGTGAGTGTGATCAGTCCGAGCAATGAGTTATGGGAAATGTAGTCTGAGAGTGATACAAGACTAATCTGGAGTGCCTTCTGGTGGGTATCAAGGGCACTCCAGCTGGTGACCGTTACATAGCCCCCCCTTTAAGGAGCGGATTCCAGACGCTCCTCAAAATGTCCAGGAGGGAGGTGGAGCAGAGGCGGACCTGGCGGCGGGATGGAGGGCCAGGCCCGTGGAGCGGAAGAGGACCTGGAGACTGCGGCGGAGCTGGCTGTGGAGGCGACCAGGTCGGAGCAGGCTGTGGAGGTGGCCAGGGCGGAGCTGGCTGTGCAGGAGGCCAAGGCAGTGGAGACCCCTTGGGTGGCCACGGCGGTGAAGACCCCTCGGGCGGCCACGGCGGCGAAGACCCCTCGGGCGGCCACGGCGGCGAAGACCTCTCGGCACCAGACACCGGCTCAGGAACAGAGACTACAACAGAAATGGTCACAAGGACAGATACAGACACAGAAACAAACACTGGATCGGGAGCAGACACTGGATCGGCCATCTTGTCCGGAGACACTGGATCGGCCATCTTGTCCGGAGACACTGGATCGGCCATCTTGTCCGGAGACACTGGATCGGCCATCTTGTCCGGAGACACTGGATCGGCCATCTTGTCCGGAGACACTGGATCGGCCATCTTGTCCGGAGACACTGGATCGGAGGTGGCCATCATGTCCTTAAACAGTGGCTTGGAGGCGGTGACGTGAACAGTCTCTAAATTGGCAGAAGTAACATGAACAGTCTCTGAATATGCCATCTTCTCTATAGACACTGGCTTGGAGGCGGCCATCTTATCTGTAGACACTGGCTCGGAGGCGGCCATCTTGTGCGTAGACACTGGCTCGGAGGCGGCCATCTTGTGCGTAGACACTGGCTCGGAGGCGGCCATCTTGTGCGTAGACACTGGCTCGGAGGCGGCCATCTTGTGCGTAGACACTGGCTCGGAGGCGGCCATCTTGTCCGTAGACACTGGCTCGGAGGCGGCCATCTTGTCCGTAGACACTGGCTCGGAGACGTGAAGCGTCTCTGGCTCGGCAGAAGTGACGTGAACAGGCTCAGACTCGGCAGGGCTGACATGGAACTCAGGCTGGGCTGTCTCGGCAGGACGAGACTCTGGCTGGGCTGTCTCGGCGGGACGAGACTCTGGCTGGGCTGTCTCGGCGGGACGAGACTCTGGCTGGGCTGTCTCGGCGGGACGAGACTCTGGCTGGGCTGTCTCGGCGGGACGAGACTCTGGCTGGGCTGTCTCGGCGGGACGAGACTCTGGCTGGGCTGTCTCGGCGGGACGAGACTCTGGCTGGGCTGTCTCGGCGGGACGAGACTCTGGCTGGGCTGTCTCGGCGGGACGAGACTCTGGCTGGGCTGTCTCGGCGGGACGAGACTCTGGCTGGGCTGTCTCGGCGGGACGAGACTCTGGCTGGGCTGTCTCGGCTGTCTCGGCGGGACGAGACTCTGGCTGGGCTGTCTCGGCGGGACGAGACTCTGGCTGGGCGGAAGTGACGTGAAGCGTCTCTGGCTCGGCGGAAGTGACGTGAAGCGTCTCTGGCTCGGCGGAAGTGACGTGAAGCGTCTCTGGCTCGGCGGAAGTGACGTGAAGCGTCTCTGGCTCGGCAGAAGTGACGTGAAGCGTCTCTGGCTGGACGGTCTGGGCGGTCTCTGGCTGGACGGGCTGGACGGTCTCTGGCTGGACGGGCTGGACGGTCTCTGGCTGGACGGTCTGGACGGTCTCTCGCTGGACGGTCTTCTTGGCCCTCCGAACTGACATCAGCGGCGGCTGTGTCACGGTGGACATCAGTCCTGGACACCCATAAACGGATGCCATGGCTGGCTTGACGGCTGAAGTAACGAGAAGATTCTCAGGCAGTGCAGTTGTGATAACCTCCTCCTCCACCTTCCCTACGGTGAAGGTGGATCCACAAAACTCCAGGACAAAGTCAATATACTGTGCCAGGGTCCAGCTGGGGTCTTCCTCTGGTAAATTTATCCTAATGTCCTGGTCTAGTCCACTCCAGAAACAATATTTCATCATTGAATCATCGCCGGGAACAAGATGACTATAAAAAAGAAACTCCTCCACATACTCCTCAATGATGCGATTGAACTGATAAATACTACACAATTCTCTCAGCGGGTCCTGAATGGTACCGGTTAGACTCATGTTGGTCAATGGTGCTGCTGGATCTCAGTGTGGCGAAGTCTTCTGTTATGAACTGCTCCGAGACTGGGAGATGTAGATCCAAATGCAGCTTTAATATAAGAATAGTCGTACAGGCAGGGTCGAGAATCAGCAGACAGGACAATGGAGAATACACAATGGGAATCCAAGAAGCAGGCAGAGGTCAGGGCAGGCAGCAATAATCAAAATCCAAGAACAATCCAAAAGTCAAAAAAACAGAAAACAAACTCAGAAAATGCTCAGAAATGCAGACAAACAGTACAACAAGACTTCGCAGGGATTGAACAAATGAACCAGGTATATATAGACAGACAAACAGGATGACACACAGGTGAATGATATCAGAGAACGAGGTACAGGTGAGTGTGATCAGTCCGAGCAATGAGTTATGGGAAATGTAGTCTGAGAGTGATACAAGACTAATCTGGAGTGCCTTCTGGTGGGTATCAAGGGCACTCCAGCTGGTGACCGTTACAAAGGGTCTAGAGCAGAGATGCCCAAACTAGGGCCCGCGGGCCAAAAGTGGCCCGTGGTATCCTTTGATTTGGCCCGCCATACCGTCCGGGGAGAGAGCAGTGTTTCCGCTACATTCATTCCGCTGTGGCGGGCCGCCACACCTAAAATCCTCCCTGCACGGCTGCAGCTTCTGTATTGTGTTATTTTGTTGAGCCCCACTAAAGGCATAAAAAACTTTGTAAAGCACAATCGAGTTTTCGCACTATATTTCAAGACTTCTAAAGTCATTCAATAGCATAATGTGAGGTAAAATGAATATTTAAGTCGTAAAGTTAAGTCATCTCTCCTCAGTCATTCTCCATTCAGCATTCAAACTGCACGTCGCATTCGGTTGCGACAGTAACACGACGAGACTCTTTTCAAGATCAATGTTCCCATTATATTAGGCTACTTTATTTTTAGATAAAGCATAAAGGTCTAAAATGACTTTATCTCGTTGGAGTTTATTGCCCTTTCTAAATCATATCCCTTTCTCCCAGGTGTCCGTAAGATTACAGCACTGGAGTCGAGTGCTATAATTGTTCTTCATGCACACTGCGTAACTGAAATTTAAAAATGTTATTACGCAATGTAAAATGCGTGAAAATGCCGTTTTGCATTTTGTACGACAAGAAGTCAAAAGAGAGCGCGCTGCCTGGATGTCCTGAATGAGACTCGCAGAAAGACGCGCGCCAGAATAATGCGCATATACACAGACCGCGTACCAGAGAATGCAGTTCTCTTTCGAGCTTGAACGAACAATAACACACACAATTATGCCAAAATGTCGTTTTGTCGAGTATGTTAATAACATAAGAAAAGTCTTATATGGACGAAAAGAGTTGTGCATGTGGGAGAATGAGGCGCGTGTGTGAGATCCGCGTCTCGGCAACTGCTGCTCTTTTTACTCACTGCTCTTGACTAAAGAATTTTAGTAGCTTTAATAAAGTCTGTATATAATTTATAATTCATGCAGCGCAGACTGTTTATTCAATTTCTGTATCCTACTTTTTAAGACAGGAAGGGCACAGGTAAATATGGCACTTATGGGTTTATGTGAGGATTGTTTGAAGTTCACTTTATTTAAAAGCTGTTATATTTTTTTAAGCCTAATAATTTTTTTAAAAAGCTCGATCGCTTTGCTGCTTGTGGAGCCTTTCATATTATAATACTTAGGGGAGACAAGGGGGCGTGGCCTAAGGGAATATCACTCGTGGGCCCTCCCCCTGGGGATATGGGCCTGCCACCACAGCTTGGAAAAATCCTAAAGGAAACACTGGAGGGGATTTCTTTAAAAATCAAAACTTTACAAATAAAACTGCATTAGTTAATCAGATTGAAGTTGTTTTATATTTATTTTAAATATTATAAAATAAATAAACCCATAGCAACTTTAATGTAATACCGTTTGATTTATGATGCAAAATTTACTTTTGGCCCACGGCCCACAATCAAGTTTGATTTTTGGCCCTTTGTAGGAAAAAGTTTGGGCACCCCTGGTCTAGAGCCTCCATTGTTGCACTCAGGTCTAAGTCTCATGGCCCTCTATCAGAATCCAGAGTTTTGAGAAGATTAGGGATACTTAATTTTTCGCCCCCCCAAAAAAAAAACGTAAGGGGTAACACTGTCGTTTTTTTTTTCTGGTCGAAAATTGATTTTCGATATCTCAGCTCTGGAAGGGTCTAGAACCTCCATTTTTGCACTCAGGTTTAAGTCTCATGGCCCTCTATCAGAATCCAGAGTTTTGAGAAGATTGGAGAAACTTCATTTTTCGCCCAAAAAAAAAAAACGAAAGGGGTAACACTGTCGTTTTTTTTTCGGGTCGAAATTTTGAGTTTCGATATCTCAGCTCTGGAAGGGTCTAGAGCCTCCATTGTTGCACTCAGGTCTAAGTCTCATGGCCCTCTATCAGAATCCAGAGTTTTGAGAAGATTGGGGATACTTAATTTTTCGCCAAAAAAAAAAAAACGTAAGGGGTAACACTGTCGTTTTTTTTTCTGGTCGAAATTTTGAGTTTCGATATCTCAGCACTAGAAGGGTCTAGAGCCTCCATTGTTGCACTCAGGTCTAAGTCTCATGGCCCTCTATCAGAATCCAGAGTTTTGAGAAGATTAGGGATACTTAATTTTGCGCCCAAAAAAAAAAAACGTAAGGGGTAACACTGTCGTTTTTTTTACGGGTCGAAATTTTGATTTTCGATATCTCAGCTCTGGAAGGGTCTAGAACCTCCATTGTTGCACTCAGGTCTAAGTCTCATGGCCCTCTATCAGAATCCAGAGTTTTGAGAAGATTGGGGATACTTAATTTTTCGCCAAAAAAAAAAACTTAAGGGGTAACACTGTCGGTTTTTTTTGCGGCGAAATTTTGAGTTTCGATATCTCAGCACTGGAAGGGTCTAGAGCCTCCATTGTTGCACTCAGGTCTATGTCTCATGGCCCTCTATCAGAATACAAAGTTTTGAGAAGATTGGGGATACTTAATTTTTCGCCCCCAAAAAAAACCGTAAGGGGTAACACTGTCGTTTTTTTTTCTGGTTGAAATTTTGATTTTCAATATCTCAGCTCTGGAAGGGTCTAGAGCCTCCATTGTTGCACTCAGGTCTATGTCTCATGGCCCTCTATCAGAATCCAGAGTTTTGAGAAGATTGGGGATACTTAATTTTTCACCCCAAAAAAAAAACATAAGTTCAAGTTCAAGTTCAAGTTCATTTATTTATATAGCACATTTAAACAGCCGCTCAGACAGACCAAAGTGCTTTACAGAACAAGAATTAAAAACAAACACACAAACAAAAAACAAAACAAAAAGAAATAAGCATATCCCACATAAAAGGCAGCAAAGCTACCAGTAGCCTTGTCAGAGACCCAGTTATAACATAATAAAATACTTAAAAGGAGATCAGTATGCTAAAGAGAAAAGGTAGGTTTTCACCAAAGATTTAAAAATAGACAGGTTTGGGGCCGTTCGAATCTCTAGGGGCAGGGTGTTCCACAGACGGGGCCCTGCCACAGCAAAAGCACGCTCCCCTCTGCGCTTAAGTCTGACACGAGGGACTACCAGCAGAGCCTGGTCGTGAGATCTTAGGCTTCTGGGCGGAGTATAGGGATGAATAAGTTCGGAGAGATAGGCTGGGGCTAGGCTATGTAGCGATTTAAAAACAAATAGTAGGACTTTAAAATCAATTCTCTGCCGGACAGGTAGCCAGTGTAAGGACTCAAGAATTGGAGTGATGTGGTCATATTTGCGACAGTTGGAAATAAGTCTAGCCGCAGCGTTTTGGACCAGCTGAAGACGGGCAATTTGAGAAGCAGATATCCCACAATAGAGTGAATTGCAATAGTCGAGCCTACACGTGATGAAAGCATGAACTGCCATTTCGAGGGTTGTCGGAGTAAGAAAGCCTTTGATTTTAGATAATAAACGTAGTTGGTAGAAACCGGAGCTGATGACACCTGATATGTGTTTGTCAAGTTTTAACGACTGGTCAATGAGAACACCCAAATTTCGGACTCCTGTTGATTTAAAGGGGGCTAAGCTCCCCAAGTCTGGGCTTAAGCACTGAGACCTTTCGCTCGGGCTGAAGACAATGACCTCGGTCTTATCACTATTTAAAGAGAGGAAGTTTTGGGCCAGCCATGCCTTCACTTCCTCTAAGCATAGTAGAAGACAGTTTAATGCTGCAGGGTCATTTTTCTTGAATGGAATGTAAATTTGGGTGTCGTCCGCATACAGATGAAATGATACACTGTTTCCTTAAAATAGTGCCCAACGGAAGCATGTACAGAGAAAATAGAGAGGGAGCCAGAACGGAGCCCTGTGGAAGACCACAGGTTAGAGGGGCCGTGGAGCTGGAGAAATTACCCATCTTGACTAAAAACTTTCTGACGGAAAGGTACGACCGAAACCATGATAAGACAGAAGCTTTTAGTCCCACCTCAGTCTCAAGTCTAGCCAGCAGGGTAGGGTGGTCAACAGTGTCAAAAGCTGCCGAAAGGTCTAAGAGAATTAGAACCACAGAATCACCAGAATCAGTGGAGATTAAGATGTCGTTTAGCACTCGCAGAAGGGCAGACTCAGTGCTGTGAGCAGCCCTGAACCCAGATTGAAAAGTGTCATAAATACAGTTATTAAGAAGAAAGTGCTGGAGTTGATTAAACACTATTTTCTCCAATAACTTGGAGATAAAAGGCAAGACAGATATGGGTCGGTAATTTTGTAGAACAGATGGATCCAGTGAAGGCTTCTTGAGCAAGGGAGTGACCGTAGCCACTTAGAGATTAATTGGAACTGAGCCCGTGTTGAGACACTTGTTAATAAAGGATACCAAACCAGGACCCACAGAGTCGATTATTAACTTTAAAAATTTCGGCTGAAGGATGTCATTTGGACAGAATGAGGGTTTGAGCTTGGCGCTCACATCCTTAAGTGTCAGGAGGTTGATAGGATCAAAAACCTCCCAAACACATTTAATAGATGACACAGATGGGGGCAAAGTTATGTTCGGGCAGACACTAAGTCTTAATTTAGTGATTTTGTTAACAAAAAATCTCTGGAAATCTTCATAGAGCATCCGAGGCGACAGACAATTTAGAAGAAGGATTTATTACAGATTGAATGACTGAAAACAAGACCTTTGGGTTGGAGTGGTTAGATTCAATTAAGTTAGAAAAATATGCAGCTCTAGCTGACTTAGCAGCCTTTTGGTATGCTGTAAGAGCGTCTTTGAACAGATGGAAGGAGACAATATGCCTGTCTCGTTTCCATTTGCGTTCGGCCGCTCTACACATTTGTCTTTGGTGACGAGTGTCAGAGTTTTGCCACAGAGCAGATTTCGGTTTGGGTTTGTGGGGCTTAAGCGGAGCAGTCACGTTAGCTACCCTAAGCCAGGCAGAGTTTAAAAGGCTGAAATGCTGTTCCGCATCCAGGTCAGGTAGTGGTTTGTCCAGGCCCAAATGTGAGCACAGCTCATCAAAACACATGTCAAAGTTAGTGCTGAGCTGTGGGGAGTAGACCCGCGACATAACAGGAGCAATAGTGGGTTGAGAGAGCTCCGGAAGAGACAGTGAGAAAAGAATAGGCTTGTGATCAGAGAGCAGAAAATCTGAGAGTATAATATCAGTCACATCAATCCCGTGAGATAGTACAAGGTCTAATGTATGGCCCTGAATGTGCGTGGAGTTTTTGACCCACTGCAGAAGATTAAAAGCATCAATTAAGTCACAAAACTCCTGTGACAGGGAATTTGACTGACAACAGACATGAATGTTGAAATCTCCCACCAAAAGGAAGCGATCATAGCTTGTGGCGATATTGCCCGTGAATTCAGTGAATTGCTGTATAAAACCATTAGTGGAGTGTGGAGGGCGATAAATCACCCCTAGGCCGATGGGACCATTCCAGTCCAGGTGAAGAAGCTGAGATTCAAAGCTGGGGAAGGCCATTGCAGTGACTAGCCGGCAGCGTGGGGAGAAAGAGTTATTTAAAACCGTTATAGTCCCGCCCCCACGACCACTCGGACGAGGAGAGTTAAAAAATGTACAGTTTACAGGAACCAGTTCAGAGAAGGGAGTTAAGTCACCGACCTTCATCCAGGATTCTGTGATGAACATAAGATCCAAGTTGTGTGTAGAGTAGAAGTCGTTCAATAAAAAGGTCTTATTCACTGCAGAACGTGCGTTGATTAGTGCCAGTTTGGGGGGAGGAATAATCACGTGGGATGCCGGCGCCTTTCTCAATGAGCGCAGATTTCCGAGATTAGCTCCGTTCTGCCGGGAGCAGCGGCCAGCACTGCGGAGATCAGCCAGAGTGACAGGACTCAGATGTAGGGGGAAGACAGGGTGAAGACATCGGTAATCCGCACCCCGCGGGTGCCAGGCAGCGGAGCTGCGCCGAGGCGAACTGCCAGCTCGTAAAAAAGCCTTCAGTTTCGTGGTGTAACCTCCGCGAGTTCCTCGTTTCCTTCTTCGCTTTCTCCGCGCGGTGTTGAGTGGCCACCGGCAGCAAAAATCGTGGCGGATAATCGATCGGGGAGGCTCGTCTGGGTTGTAGAAGGGGGGGCCCACGTCCACGGTGTAACAGTTCGTAAGTGAATCACCAACCGTGAATCGGATGTCAAGGAGAGCTTGACGGGCATATACAAGCCGCGAACAGTGGATAAATGACAGATCAGACATAAGGAGTAGCAGCAGCAGCAGACGGCAAGCCAAACACAACGGCGCCATCTTAGATTAAAATAGATAGATAGATAGGAAAAAACATTTTCTCATACGGGGTAACACTGTCATTTTTTTTTCTGGTCGAAATTTTGAATTTCGATATCTCAGCTCTGGAAGGGTCTAGAGCCTCCATTGTTGCACTCAGGTCTAAGTCTCATGGCCCTCTATCAGAATCCAGAGTTTTGAGAAGATTGGGGATACTTAATTTTTCGCCCCCCCAAAAAAAACGTAAGGGGTAACACTGTCGTTTTTTTTTTCTGGTCGAAATTTTGATTTCCGATATCTCAGCTCTGGAAGAGTCTAGAGCCTCCATTGTTGCACTCAGGTCTATGTCTCATGGCCCTCTATCAGAATCCACAGTTTTGAGAAGATTGGGGATACTTAATTTTTCACCCAAAAAAAAAAACCATAAGGGGTAACACTGTCATTTTTTTTTCTGGTCGAAATTTTGAATTTCGATATCTCAGCTCTGGAAGGTTCTAGAGCCTCCATTGTTGCACTCAGGTCTAAGTCTCATGGCCCTCTATCAGAATCCAGAGTTTTGAGAAGATTGGGGATACTTAATTTTTCGCCCCAAAAAAAAACGTAAGGGGTAACACTGTCGTTTTGTTTTCTGGTCGAAATTTTGATTTTCGATATCTCAGCTCTGGAAGGGTCTAGAGCCTCCATTGTTGCACTCAGGTCTATGTCTCATGGCCCTCTATCAGAATCCAGAGTTTTGAGAAGATTGGGGATACTTAATTTTTCGCCCAAAAAAAAAAAAACGTAAGGGGTAACACTGTCGGTTTTTTTTCTGGTCGAAATTTTGAATTTCGATATCTCAGCTCTGGAAGGGTCTAGAGCCTCCATTGTTGCACTCAGGTCTAAGTCTCATGGCCCTCTATCAGAATCCAGAGTTTTGAGAAGATTGGGGATACTTAATTTTTCGCCCAAAAAAAAAAAAACGTAAGGGGTAACACTGTCGTTTTTTTTTTTGGTCGAAATTTTGATTTTCGATATCTCAGCACTAGAAGGGTCTAGAGCCTCCATTGTTGCACTCAGGTCTAAGTCTCATGGCCCTCTATCAGAATCCAGAGTTTTGAGAAGATTAGGGATACTTAATTTTTCGCCCAAAAAAAAAAAAAACGTAAGGGGTAACACTGTCGTTTTTTTTCGGGTCGAAATTTAGATTTTCGAAATCTCAGCACTAGAAGGGTCTAGAACCTCCATTTTTGCACTCAGGTCTAAGTCTCATGGCCCTCTATCAGAATCCAGAGTTTTGAGAAGATTGGGGATACTTAATTTTTCGCCCCAAAAAAAAAAACGTAAGGGGTAACACTGTCGTTTTTTTCTGGTCGAAATTTTGAATTTCGATATCTCAGCTCTGGAAGGGTCTAGAGCCTCCATTGTTGCACTCAGGTCTAAGTCTCATGGCCCTCTATCAGAATCCAGAGTTTTGAGAAGATTAGGGATACTTAATTTTTCGCCCAAAAAAAAAAAAAACGTAAGGGGTAACACTGTCGTTTTTTTTTTGGTCGAAATTTTGATTTTCGATATCTCAGCACTAGAAGGGTCTAGAGCCTCCATTGTTGCACTCAGGTCTAAGTCTCATGGCCCTCTATCAGAATCCAGAGTTTTGAGAAGATTGGGGATACTTAATTTTTCGCCCAAAAAAAAAAACATAAGGGGTAACACTGTCGTTTTTTTTTCGGGTCGAAATTTAGATTTTCGATATCTCAGCACTAGAAGGGTCTAGAACCTCCATTTTTGCACTCAGGTCTAAGTCTCATGGCCCTCTATCAGAATCCAGAGTTTTGAGAAGATTGGGGATACTTAATTTTTCGCCCAAAAAAAAAAACGTAAGGGGTAACACTGTCGGTTTTTTTTCGAAGCGAAATTTTGAGTTTTGATATCTCAACACTGGAAGGGTCTAGAGCCTCCATTGTTGCACTCAGGTCTATGTCTCATGGCCCTCTATCAGAATACAGAGTTTTGAGAAGATTGGGGATACTTAATTTTTCGCCCCCAAAAAAAACCGTAAGGGGTAACACTGTCGTTTTTTTTTTCTGGTCGAAATTTTGATTTTCAATATCTCAGCTCTGGAAGGGTCTAGAGCCTCCACTGTTGCACTCAGGTCTATGTCTCATGGCCCTCTATCAGAATCCAGAGTTTTGAGAAGATTGGGGATACTTAATTTTTCACCCAAAAAAAAAAAAAACATAAATGGGTAACACTGTCGTTTTTTTTTTCTGGTCGAAATTTTGAATTTCGATATCTCAGCTCTGGAAGGGTCTAGAGCCTCCATTGTTGCACTCAGGTCTAAGTCTCATGGCCCTGTATCAGAATCCAGAGTTTTGAGAAGATTAGGGATACTTAATTTTTCGCCCAAAAAAAAAAACGTAAGGGGTAACACTGTCGTTTTTTTTTCGGGTCGAAAGTTTGAGTTTTGATATCTCAGCACTGGAAGGGTCTAGAGCCTCCATTGTTGCACTCAGGTCTATGTCTCATGGCCCTCTATCAGAATCCAGAGTTTTGAGAAGATTGGGGATACTTAATTTTTCGCCCAAAAAAAAAAACATAAGGGGTAACACTGTCGTTTTTTTTTCGGGTCGAAATTTAGATTTTCGATATCTCAGCACTAGAAGGGTCTAGAACCTCCATTTTTGCACTCAGGTCTAAGTCTCATGGCCCTCTATCAGAATCCAGAGTTTTGAGAAGATTGGGGATACTTAATTTTTCGCCCAAAAAAATAAACGTAAGGGGTAACACTGTCGGTTTTTTTTCGAAGCGAAATTTTGAGTTTTGATATCTCAACACTGGAAGGGTCTAGAGCCTCCATTGTTGCACTCAGGTCTATGTCTCATGGCCCTCTATCAGAATACAGAGTTTTGAGAAGATTGGGGATACTTAATTTTTCGCCCCCAAAAAAAACCGTAAGGGGTAACACTGTCGTTTTTTTTTTCTGGTCGAAATTTTGATTTTCAATATCTCAGCTCTGGAAGGGTCTAGAGCCTCCACTGTTGCACTCAGGTCTATGTCTCATGGCCCTCTATCAGAATCCAGAGTTTTGAGAAGATTGGGGATACTTAATTTTTCACCCAAAAAAAAAAAAAACATAAATGGGTAACACTGTCGTTTTTTTTTTCTGGTCGAAAATTTGAATTTCGATATCTCAGCTCTGGAAGGGTCTAGAGCCTCCATTGTTGCACTCAGGTCTAAGTCTCATGGCCCTGTATCAGAATCCAGAGTTTTGAGAAGATTAGGGATACTTAATTTTTCGCCCAAAAAAAAAAACGTAAGGGGTAACACTGTCGTTTTTTTTTCGGGTCGAAAGTTTGAGTTTTGATATCTCAGCACTGGAAGGGTCTAGAGCCTCCATTGTTGCACTCAGGTCTATGTCTCATGGCCCTCTATCAGAATCCAGAGTTTTGAGAAGATTGGGGATACTTAATTTTTCACCCCCCCAAAAAAAACGTAAGGGGTAACACTGTCGTTTTTTTTTCGGGTCGAAAGTTTGAGTTTCGATATCTCAGCACTGGAAGGGTCTAGAGCCTCCATTGTTGCACTCAGGTCTATGTCTCATGGCCCTCTATCAGAATCCAGAGTTTTGAGAAGATTGGGGATACTTCATTTTTCACCCCCCAAAAAAAAACGTAAGGGGTAACACTGTCGTTTTTTTTTCTGGTCGAAAGTTTGAGTTTCGATATCTCAGCACTGGAAGGGTCTAGAGCCTCCATTGTTGCACTCAGGTCTAAGTCTCATGGCCCTCTATCAGAATCCAGAGTTTTGAGAAGATTAGGGATACTTAATTTTTCGCCCCAAAAAAAAAACGTAAGGGGTAACACTGTCGTTTTTTTTACGGGTCGAAATTTTGATTTTCGATATCTCAGCTCTGGAAGGGTCTAGAGCCTCCATTGTTGCACTCAGGTCTAAGTCTCATGGCCCTCTATCAGAATCCAGAGTTTTGAGAAGATTGGGGATACTTAATTTTTAGCCCAAAAAAAAAAAACGTAAGGGGTAACACTGTCGTTTTTTTTTCGGGTCGAAATTTTGAGTTTCGATATCTCAGCACTAGAAGGGTCTAGAGCCTCCATTGTTGCACTCAGGTCTAAGTATCATGGCCCTCTATCAGAATCCAGAGTTTTGAGAAGATTAGGGATACTTAATTTTGCACCCAAAAAAAAAACGTAAGGGGTAACACTGTCGTTTTTTTTACGGGTCGAAATTTTGATTTTCGATATCTCAGCTCTGGAAGGGTCTAGAACCTCCATTGTATCCTTTGATTTGGCCCGCCATACCGTCCGGGGAGAGAGCAGTGTTTCCGCTACATTCATTCCGCTGTGGCGGGCCGCCACACCTAAAATCCTCCCTGCACGGCTGCAGCTTCTGTATTGTGTTATTTTGTTGAGCCCCACTAAAGGCATAAAAAACTTTGTAAAGCACAATCGAGTTTTCGCACTATATTTCAAGACTTCTAAAGTCATTCAATAGCATAATGTGAGGTAAAATGAATATTTAAGTCGTAAAGTTAAGTCATCTCTCCTCAGTCTTTCTCCATTCAGCATTCAAACTGCACGTCGCGTTCGGTTGCGACAGTAACACAACGAGACTCTTTTCAAGATCAATGTTCCCATTATATTAGGCTACTTTATTTTTAGATAAAGCATAAAGGTCTAAAATGACTTTTTCTCGTTGGAGTTTATTGCCCTTTCTAAATCATATCCCTTTCTCCCAGGTGTCCGTAAGATTACAGCACTGGAGTCGAGTGCTATAATTGTTCTTCATGCACACTGCGTAACTGAAATTTAAAAATGTTAAAAGAAAAAGCTAAAAAAAAACTGTTGCATAGATAGAATACACTAAGCATTAGTGCTGCACGATTAATCATATCATATAGCAATCGTAATAATAGCGTTTAGTAGGCTATATAACGCAAAATGCCGCGATTTTATGAAATAAACAAATTAGGGATATTAACGCAGTACAGTAGGATATCTCTTCTTTTTTGTCATCCTTTGACTAGTGTTACATGATCCTGCTCTTATTCGTGAAAATGCCGTTTTGCATTTTGTACGACAAGAAGTCAAAAGAGAGCGCGCTGCCTGGATGTCCTGAATGAGACTCGCAGAAAGACGCGCGCCAGAATAATGCGCATATACACAGACCTCGTACCAGAGAATGCAGTTCTCTTTCGAGCTTGAACGAACAATAACACACACAATTATGCCAAAATGTCGTTTTGTCGAGTATGTTAATAACATAAGAAAAGTCTTATATGGACGAAAAGAGTTGTGCATGTGGGAGAATGAGGCGCGTGTGTGAGATCCGCGTCTCGGCAACTGCTGCTCTTTTTACTCACTGCTCTTGACTAAAGAATTTTAGTAGCTTTAAAAAAGTCTGTATATAATTTATAATTCATGCAGCGCAGACTGTTTATTCAATTTCTGTATCCTACTTTTTAAGACAGGAAGGGCACAGGTAAATATGGCACTTATGGGTTTATGTGAGGATTGTTTGAAGTTCACTTTATTTAAAAGCTGTTATATTTTTTTAAGCCTAATAATTTTTTAAAAAAGCTCGATCGCTTTGCTGCTTGTGGAGCCTTTCATATTATAATACTTAGGGGAGACAAGGGGGCGTGGCCTAAGGGAATATCACTCGTGGGCCACGCCCCCTCCCCCTGGGGATATGGGCCTGCCACCACAGCTTGGAAAAATCCTAAAGGAAACACTGGAGGGGATTTCTTTAAAAATCAAAACTTTACAAACAAAACTGCATTAGTTAATCAGATTGAAGTTGTTTTATATTTATTTTAAATATTATAAAATAAATAAACCCATAGCAACTTTAATGTAATACCGTTTGATTTATGATGCAAAATTTACTTTTGGCCCACGGCCCACAATCAAGTTTGATTTTTGGCCCTTCGTAGGAAAAAGTTTGGGCACCCCTGGTCTAGAGCCTCCATTGTTGCACTCAGGTCTAAGTCTCATGGCCCTCTATCAGAATCCAGAGTTTTGAGAAGATTAGGGATACTTAATTTTTCGCCCCCCAAAAAAAAAACGTAAGGGGTAACACTGTCGTTTTTTTTTTCTGGTCGAAAATTGATTTTCGATATCTCAGCTCTGGAAGGGTCTAGAACCTCCATTTTTGCACTCAGGTTTAAGTCTCATGGCCCTCTATCAGAATCCAGAGTTTTGAGAAGATTGGAGAAACTTCATTTTTCACCCAAAAAAAAAAACGAAAGGGGTAACACTGTCGTTTTTTTTTCGGGTCGAAATTTTGAGTTTCGATATCTCAGCTCTGGAAGGGTCTAGAGCCTCCATTGTTGCACTCAGGTCTAAGTCTCATGGCCCTCTATCAGAATCCATAGTTTTGAGAAGATTGGGGATACTTAATTTTTCGCCCCCCCAAAAAAATACGTAAGGGGTAACACTGTCGTTTTTTTTTCTGGTCGAAATTTTGATTTTCAATATCTCAGCTCTGGAAGGGTCTAGAACCTCCATTTTTGCACTCAGGTTTAAGTCTCATGGCCCTCTATCAGAATCCAGAGTTTTGAGAAGATTGGGGATACTTAATTTTTAGCCCCAAAAAAAAAAAACCGTAAGGGGTAACACTGTCGGTTTTTTTTCTGGTCGAAATTTTGATTTTCGATATCTCAGCTCTGGAAGGGTCTAGAGCCTCTATTGTTGCACTCAGGTCTAAGTCTCATGGCCCTCTATCAGAATCCAGAGTTTTGAGAAGATTAGGGATACTTAATTTTTCGCCCAAAAAAAAAAACGTAAGGGGTAACACTGTAGTTTTTTTTACGGGTCGAAATTTTGATTTTCGATATCTCAGCTCTGGAAGGGTCTAGAACCTCCATTGTTGCACTCAGGTCTAAGTCTCATGGCCCTCTATCAGAATCCAGAGTTTTGAGAAGATTGGAGATACTTAATTTTTCGGCCAAAAAAAAAAACGTAAGGGGTAACAATGTCGTTTTTTTTTCGCGGCGAAATTTTGAGTTTCGATATCTCAGCACTGGAAGGGTCTAGCGCCTCCATTGTTGCACTCAGGTCTATGTCTCATGGCCCTCTATCAGAATAGACAGAGTTTTGAGAAGATTGGGGATACTTAATTTTTCGCCCCAAAAAAAACCCGTAAGGGGTAACACTGTCGTTTTTTTTTTTCGGGTTGAAATTTTGAATTTCGATATCTCAGCTCTGGAAGGGTCTAGAGCCTCCATTGTTGCACTCAGGTCTATGTCTCATGGCCCTCTATCAGAATCCAGAGTTTTGAGAAGATTGGGGATACTTAATTTTTCGCCAAAAAAAAAAAAAAGTAAGGGGTAACACTGTTGTTGTTTTTTTCTGGTCGAAATTTTGATTTTCGATATCTCAGCTCTGGAAGGGTCTAGAACCTCCATTGTTGCACTCAGGTCTATGTCTCATGGCCCTCTATCAGAATCCAGAGTTTTGAGAAGATTGGGGATACTTAATTTTTCGCCCAAAAAAAAAAAAAAACGTAAGGGGTAACACTGTCGTTTTTTTTACGGGTCGAAATTTTGAGTTTCGATATCTCAGCACTGGAAGGGTCTAGAGCCTCCATTGTTGCACTCAGGTCTAAGTCTCATGGCCCTCTATCAGAATCCAGAGTTTTGAGAAGATTGGGGATACTTAATTTTTCGCCCCAAAAAAAAAAACGTAAGGGGTAACACTGTCGTTTTTTTTTTCTGGTCGAAATTTTGATTTTCAATATCTCAGCTCTGGAAGGGTCTAGAGCCTCCATTGTTGCACTCAGGTCTATGTCTCATGGCCCTCTATCAGAATCCAGAGTTTTGAGGAGATTGGGGATACTTTTTTCAAATATCACTTTTTTTCTATTTCAGTTTATTCTAATAGGGATTTGTTAGACCCTATATGAAGAGTTCAGATGCAAAAGCCTCGAAGTGCCATTTGAAATTTTCTTCTAAAATTATCATTTTTTATCAAGCTTGTATATTTAAGTTCAGTAATTTCACTTAAATGACAATGAAGATTGCCTATTAATGGTCATTTAAGTGAAATTACTGAACTATATACATTATATATATACATTACACATACAGTATTTGAATATATGAGTGGTTTTCTGTTTTGTTTCAATAAATATAACACCAATATAATGGTTTGAATAGTATCTACTTATTATGGGAGATGTTCATTTGGACCAACATGTTTCAGGTGGGGATCATCAACATTTGCTTCTTAGACATCATAAAGACTGTAAAAGTACAAAAGTTAGAAAACATATATCAATAGGGTCCTGAGGACAGGAGTTCCAGTGATCCAATGTCACAATTTATTTTTAGATTTTTTGGTGTTCATTTGAGTGTTTATGCACTATACATCATCTAATCATGACTTGATGATGAATTTAGGGTCTCAGGTATATCTACCATAAGGGAGGGCGTCTTTTTCCACTCGTAGAGTGGGAGCATTCGTGGAATTTCCAGAGAGTTGGGGGCATCAAATTCAGGTTTCACCTCCTGTATCATGATCCCACCGGTCCAGTTCACCACACTTGAGCCATGAATGTTTTTTGTTATTTTGTTCAGATTGTCCCACTCGAGATGAAACACATTCCCTCACCAGTAGTAATAATAATAATAATGAAAGTATAATTAATTAATTATTAAGCATAAAAAAAAAATTTTCAACTTAACAGAAACCTGGAGAGACCATTATCTGCCAGTTAATGTGGGCTTCCATAACGCTAAATGCTCTTCACCAAGAAAGACCTTTCTAATTGTGTTGGTGCATGGTGTAGGCCATGTATTTGTGTAGTTAGTTTAAAAATGTATGTTAAATAATTCTCACATTACCAGTGAATCCTAATTACATGATGTGATTTTTAATTAATGTATATTTTTGAACACGTTGTATCTTAAAATGTATTATTTAATTAAAATATCTATGTTATATTTTTAATGTGCAACAAGTGAACATTGGGAACAAGCTCAACATGTGCTCAACGATAATTTACATAGCCAGTTATGAAAAATGGAGGAGATTTATCAAATCGAAAACTAAAGGAGAAAAACAGACTGCCTATAAATGTGCTTTTTTGCTTTTTTGGATATCCAGGGTGGCAACCAATATAGCCAGAAAATACATACATGTGACAATATTTCAGGTGGGGATCATCAACATTTGCTTCTTAGACATCCTAAAGACTGTAAAAATACAAAAGTTAGAAAACATATATCAGAAGGGTCCATAGGGGAGGAGTTCCAGTGATCCAATGTCACCATTTTTTGACATTTTTTGGTGTTTATTTGAGTTTTAATGCACTATACATCATCTAATCAAGACAATCCTCATATCTATCAATTCCTCATGCAAAGACGAAGAGAAAATGGGGTAGATTGTGTCTGTAGGATGTATTGTTCAGATTCTATGTAGGTTTAAAGTTTTCATTTTCCGCAGCCAAAAATCAAGCATGGACACAAAAGATGATACAAAAAAATCACATATGGGACAAAAATTTGCGCGGGGAACATCAAAATTCCTTTTTTAGACACCTTAAGGATTACAAAAAAATAGGTTAAAAAAATATATCTTTCGGGTGCAGGTGAACCCCCCCTTCCTACCCTACTATTCATTCAGTTCTTGTCTTTGCTCTTTCACTCTCACTTGGTCTAAAACACACAGAAATACAGTCAGAATCAGTTCAAGTGAACTTATTTAATAGCAGAAAACAACAGAGATCAGATCTTACACTTGTTATTCTGTCATTCACTTGTTGAAGGGATACTCCACCGTTTTTTCATATTAAACTATATTATTCCCTTAACTAAGACGAGTTGATACATACCTCTCTCGTCTCAGTGTGTGCACTCAATCGCTCTGGCGTAAGACACTTTGATAGCACTTAACTAGCCCAGTTCATTCAATATGGGCCAAACAGAGAAGCGACCAAGCACCTCCACATTTTCCCAATTAAAAACAGTTATTCGAGCAGTGTAACTCGACCTATGACACAAAATAAAACGTTGCGCTTTTCTAAGCGTGTAAAATGGATAACTATATTGTAAGGTGGAATACCACAGCAAGTACTTGGGAGCACTTCACCTTGAAAAGAATGGTGGAGTATCCCTTTAACAAAGTTAAAATTAGTTTGACAACTGCTATAAAAGGTTATGGTCATTTAGATACATTTCTCGAACATCCATATGCTTAATAATTCACAGCCACCAAAGCATCAACAATGAAGAATCAAAAATGGACACCTACCTGTTTGTTCTTCAGTATCTTCATGTTTTATTCTGGATAGTTCTGGATCACTCATGTCTTCAATCTCCTCTTTAATAAACTCCATCTTTAACAGTCACACAGATTTCAGCCGCTACTCCAGGAGTTTGTCCTTCTTTTGTAGGATGATGGGAATATTCCCAGTATTTATTGGTGATCTGTTGTGGGAGGGGCTTCACTGCAGGTGTGAACTGTGATCACTGTGTTTTTATCCAATCTGCATTTGAAAAGGACAGGGCCATCATGTTATCTTCAGTAAATTGGCACATTAAATTGTTTTATTGGTGTCAACAGGCTGAAACAAACTACAGCATAATCACCTTTAACTTCAGTTCTTGTCTTTAAGTTGTTAACATTAAGTTGTTAGAATGAGTTGAATTTTGAGAAGTGAACACTGATTTAATAACAGAAAACAAGTGAGATCTGCTTATCAAATATTATATTTTTGATGTACCAAACTTTAGTTTTGTGATCCTCTAGTTAAAGGTAAAAAATTTTGATTTTTCGCCACCAGGGGTCGCCAACCTTATATAATAACAAACAAAGGTGTATATTTATAACGCAAAGCATTAAACAGAATTATGGATCTGGGGCTCGTTCTTCGTACATTGCTTAAAACATCCGAGATCAAATGAGACATCCAAGATAATATCATCGTGCTAATCATAATCCGGCTAATTGGGTTTTTCGAACACTCCTGTTGTTTATGATTAGTATCGCTGGATTGAGTTATCTGAGATAACTGCACGTTCTCGCGTTGGTTTAAAAGGGGACATGTATCGATAGCAGAACCAGTGATCAGCAACGCTGCTATTGGCTGCTCAGCGTGGCCAAAGAACACGCCCAGTTTTTCTCCCAAGCAGAGCAAGCGTTTTTAATGCAAGGTTATGCCGGATTTCAGTCTTTAATTAAAACGCCAGGGAACACCTCAAAGTGTGCAAAAGCCAGGAAAGAGTGCTGGCAAAACTAGAAGACAAATTAAATGCGTTTGTGGTGGCCATCCCAGATAGCAGACTGACATTAAATCAACGTGGAAATATGACATCGAAACAACGTTGATCTGACATTGTTTTGCTCATCGAATTAACGTTGAACCAACGTCAGATGCGTCATTCTTTCAAAACTAACGGAAAATCAACTTGAAATCAACGCGTTGTTTCAACGTTATGAAAGCAAACCAATTTTCGATTTCATTTAGCTTTGAAGAATGCCGCGTCTGACGTTGGTTCAACGTTAATTCGATGAGCAAATCAACGTTGTTTCAATGTCATGAGAGACGTCGTTTCCACGTTGATTCAATGTCAGTTTGCTATCTGGGATGTTAGATGTTTTAATAACTTATTATTATTATTTTATTATTTTATTTTTATTTTCATAATTTCATAATTACTTTGATCATTGTAATGTCGAGTCACCACACTATAATAATGGACATGGTGAAAGTGAAGTACAAAAATATTCTACTTCGGTCTAATGGTAATTTTACTAGGCCTTAGGCCTACTAGTCTCTTTTAAAAGGCACTGTTAAATAAATGATTGTCTGTTTATCCACAAGTTTCCTACGCCCCATGAGGCCTTGCGTCAAAAGTGGGCGCGACTTCCGGTTTGAAGTAAACAAAGCGCTACTTGACATGCTTGACACTCGTTCATTCAACAGTTGACAGTCATTCAAGTTATAGCGATCCAAACTAGCTAACGATGTGGGAACACAACCTCAACGAAATTAAAAAGGGTGAAGTAACAGTACCTTTACCCTCCGCAGTAGTTGATTGGGAGTATTATAATCACATTATTAATAATCAATACTCATCAAGGCATGTTGACAGACAGTTGTGCGACCTGACAAACAATTAAAATAAAAAATACACACTTAGTCATTGTGCTTTGGAGTTTATTCAAAATTATAAATGAATGTGCTACTTGAATACATTAACTGGCACATTTGTATATTCTGTATACACAGGCTTTGATCCTGAGTTTAGGTGTAACATCAGTAGCGAACAGCCAAACACATGCTGATAGAGTTTATAGAATATTAAGATTTTAAACAAATGTACACAGGAAGATTCGTTGTCTTTTGGGAGGTTGATGGAAACTTCAGTCGTTGGTAGGATCACTGTGATTTCGTTTTCAGCTTATGTTCAAAACAATCACGTTTAAGCCACTGAATTAGTTTAGTCCGGTTATACATACAACCGCGAACAGCGCATGTTGTCCCTGAGCTCCGTAACGACATCTCTCATAAAGATTGGCGTCTTTAAATAGTAAAATAATTCTCAGAAAAACAGCTAGCCTCTTCGCTAACTAACATACAAAATACCATTGGAATGCTACTTCCGCCGCCTCACCGGAAGTTTCACCCACTTTATTTCTTACAGGAGCGCCCCTCGGAAACTTGTGGATAAAAGCAACCAGGAAAAAGCTGAGAAAAAAATAATAATGATGCTCCTGACCCTGGCAGAAGAGCTGACCCTTGGGTTGAATGTGAATTGGCCTGTTGTGAAGGGCATCCCTGGGTTCAGCTCTTCCAGACCCACATCAGGGACCAGTAGCAACACCTTCATCACTGGGAAATGAGATTTAAATTATCTTTGTACACTGTGTGTGAAATAATTTGTTGCTGCATTAAATGAAGTAGACCTAATCCGAATTGGCTGGTTTAGTCATTTCAACTGTTAAATCTTGAGTAATGATAAATTGCTTTGTCTTGTGAAAGTAAAAACTGATAAACTTATGTTATTGTAAAAATATTTTGCCATGAGTTATCAAACATTGCACTGGAGAGTGAAGAAAACTTCTCAGATGACTGTCCTTTGGAGGAAGTACTTTAATTTAATTGATGGCTTTAATTTATTTATACTTGTGCCTATGCCTATTATTTCTGACAGGAGTCCACATGTACAGAAAGCCCTACAGAAGAGTCTGCACACAGCATACAGGGCAATGTAGAGACAACTTTTCCTTTTTATTTGTTGCATGAGGCATGTGTGACACAACCGACACAGTGTGAATTGAAATTCGTTCCCTATATGAGTCTTCAACAGAAAATAGAATATTTAAAAAAAAAAAAAATCAGGGGGAGAAACAGAACTTGACAAAGTTGCACTAGAAATAGAGTTGCTTCAAAATAAACTTCAGACTTAAATACACTATTTCACACAGAGTACTATTGCTGACCTTAATATCTCTTTTAAAAATATGACTGAATAACTGGCTTTTCTTTACAAAGAAATATTGAAATAAAACTCTAAGCAAATAGAGTTTTGCAAATTTATCTTGTCTTTTATTTTAGGCTTAATTAATTTTTTTTTTAAATGTTTCTGATGTTGGCAATGTTGTGTAATATGGCACATGTCACAGGCCCTGTCAGGTGCAGGCTTTTCAGACCCTGAAATCTTCCCTTTAGTTGGCCAAAGCTCATTTCATTGTGTGCCCTTGCTCTTGTCCTAGAGCTGCATTGTAACTGGTCTGGGGTTTGGGTCAGGGAATGGGGTCATAAAACACCTGTCTCCAGGCAGGATCCTGTTGTAATCACCTGTATAATGGAAAAATGCAGTTCTCAGCATAAGTGTATGTAATATCGTGAGTTTGATATTTACAATTTTCCTAACCACGTTCAAATAATGTCCATAAATGTGAATCTCTGAAAGTTCTTGAGTCATGCACAGATCCTGGCCATTTTGCTTTCACACTGATTTGTGATATGGAACATGGTCACACACCATCTAAGAGATTTTACTCAGAAACTGCCTTTTAAAAATATTGATATAATATTATAATGTGGAATATAAAAAAAATGTAATAGTAACTTTTACATTGTAGCTTTTACATTACAAAAATAGTAATTTTTACACATTTACATTGTGAGCCCTGTTTCTCCTCACAAACTAGCCTACCTTCATTGAGGGGAACGTGTGTGCAGTCTACAGTGTATGGCACCAATCACGTAAGTTAAGCCTGAGGGACTGTATGTCATAATCGGCACGGTCATCATGATTGCATTATCTTCATTAAAAATTATAATATACCCTAAGTTGGCAAAAAAACAAACAAAAAAAAAACTAAGAGAGCTAGGTAAACTTTGCGAATGGCATGACAGAAAGCTTCTCATCTCCAGTAGTGTAAGCCACTCGTAAAGAATTTTAGGGCGATGCAAACATTTTTGTTGAATGAACACATTTGTTGTTGAAGCCCGGCATCGAATCGAACATTAATTTGCATTTCCAACAAAATAAACGACACCCTCACGACCGTTTCACGCAGAAAAAAAAATAATCTCAGAAATTAGGCTACACTATCGAGCTGCGCTAAAGAACTTCCCGTATCAGTCGCGATCTAATCCTGGTGACATGAAATAAGCCTGCTCGCGAGCAGGTTCAAGCTGGCGCACCTGTTGCTATGACAGCAAGTCCAGGATGAGCGTCGAAGAACCAAACGATCCAAGATCATGCCAAATCGCCAACAATCAAATCCAGCTATCTGAGTTAGCGAGGTACGAAGAACGAGCCCCTTGTCTTCAAGCTGATGGATCTTGTATGCTGATGGATCTTATATGGATGAGTGAATACACTGATGTTTTTCACATGACTGTGGTGTGAAGCAGGGCGCTATTGCTAACGAGAGACATACATCGCAGATATGAGCGACAAACGCGAGTCCTGCGGATATAAAGGAATATGGAGATTTCATTCTACCGAACTAAATGCAAGTGCTGCATTACTCACAGAGGTCAGTTTATTAGTTGAATGAAACTTGAGGTAACGCAGCGCTGTTTTACTTGCTCTAACAGTTACACCAACACACTAAACAGCATTTGAGGGCTGTGACGGTATGGGATTTATTCTTACCACGGTACAGCAACAAATCTCGTGGTGTGGTGGTTAACTGACAAAAAATACTTAAATCATGGCCACGTCACACACTGCAGAAGCAATCAAGAACATGTAGCTTATAAGTGACAATGCAAATGAATCATTATTATCAAGCAGTATTCTTTATTAACAAATTAACATTTATATTAAATTGTAAATATTAATAATTAACCATTTAAAATATTCACTAAATAATATGGGGGGGGAAAGGGCAAATTTTGGTTTTCTAAGGCCCAATTAGAACCTGGAATTTATATTTTTGAGAAGAGCCATAACCACAGCCTAAAGAAAGGTCATTTAAATGTGAGTTATAGATTATAATAAATGTGTCTGATAAAATAACGAGGCCTTTTTATTGTTTATTAATAAACTATTGTTTTCTAAATCAGTGCCGGCTAAAAACACATCTCCATCTCCGCTGTTAAGATCCACCTTTACAGAGATTAATGGATTTTGTGGATTACATTATTAGAAGTTACTTGTATTAGCTTTGATTCAAATGTGTTCGTTTTAAAGTGGACATTTCAAGCTTTAGTCTAAATGGGCAATATTTTGTTTCAGTTCTCGCACTCCAGTTCACAGAGATCATGTAGCTGCCTCTGATTGTTTTCTTTTTACTTTATAAATGCACTACGTTTTCTTGTTATTGTGAGTTAAGTTTACACGGGAAGCAGACAAACTCTGTCAGTTCAAATCTAGACTAAAAACACATCTCTTTGGCCTAGCATACACATAAAACACTATAGACTTCCTTAATTCAAAATTAGGCTGCGTAGTTTAGATCAGCCGGAACCGAGAACACGTCCCGTAAATCCTGAGGTACTTGGTGCATAATAAGAAGAATGGCGTCTACGCTAATATTTTTTTTTCTGTTTATCCCGAGGGACCCTCTATGGTGGAGCTGCGCCTGGACCCATCCTGATTCATCCTTAAGTGCCGGCCTCATCGACACGACAGCCATCGGCACTGATCCTCAACATCTCGTCTCTAAACCGGTGTGATTATTTAGACTTCCAAACAGATGGTAATGGACAAATACTCTTAATGTTTTGATCCAATTTGTTTTGTAATGCTACCCGAATCACACTGTTCCTTCGTTGGCCTAAGGAAAACTGGCCCCCGACTGAGCCTGAGTTCTCCCTAGGTTTTTTTCTCCATTCTGTCACCTGATGGAATTTTGGTTCCATGCCACTGTTTCCTTGGCTTTTGGCTTGCTTAGTTGGGGACATTTAATATTCAACAATACTACTGATCTGTGTTGTATTTTTTCATGTTATCACTGTGAAGCTGCTTTGACACAATCTGTTTTGTAAAAAACACTACATAAATAAAGGTGACTTGACTTGACTTTCCTCATATTTAAACTCCTGTGAAACAAGAAGTCATGACCGGACAATTTCATGTTCCTAATCACCCTTGTGTGCTAAATAAAGGTGAATAATAATGTGAATATACTTCAGAGATATTTTACTTATAAAAAATTCTAGGGGTGCCAACAATTATAGCCAGCGTGTTTTGGAGAAAAAAAACATTTATTTCATAATGTGAATATATATATATATATATATATATATAATTATAGCCGTGAGCAGCAATGAAGGGCCAAAGCTGCCGGTACAGCCACCCCGGTGCCTTTAGGTAACTAAAGGAACAGGAGTTGCGGTGCCACTGGCTTGGGCCCGTAATCGCTGCTCGCAGCTATATTTTTATTATTGTTTTGTGTGTATAAAAGTCGCTGTTATACATTAAAACGTTAACAGTTCCGTTTTCGCGACACATTCACATCATTAACAGTGTGTTTAAGTATCTTGTTTAAGTATCTTGTAGTTAGTGCACACTTAAAACAACAAATGTAGTCTTTTGTAGACTGAGGTGTGAATGAGTGTGAATTACATAATCTGTACATAATAGATTTTGCCCAGACCCCTGCAGTGTCAAGTGAAGGAAGCTCCTCTCAGGAGATTGCAAATAGAAATGAAGAAAGCAACAGAATTCTGAAGATTAATCCAGAATTGTGAGTGTAGTTATATTTTATTCTATGTGCAGTACAAATTAATACATGACGAATGAACATGAAAAATCTAAAACTATGTGGCTTGATTGTCATAATGGCATAGTTATTGATGTGTCATCATGAATTATGTAAATTCAAAATATTAAACTGCGAAAAGTTATTTATTTAAATTTTTATTTATTTATTTATTTATTTTTTGATAGGGACAAAGCATGTTGATGAACATTTGTATATAATACAAGATGTTAACAAGCCATATTATAGCAGTATTGCTAATTTACATCCGTAGTCCCTAGGCAGGTACACACAATAACAAATACTCACTATACACAAGACTCAACTAAAAACACAATACATAAAAACACGTCACAAAAATTACTAAGAAAAATGTTTACACACTTGATTTTTTTACAAGCCACATCTTAAGATGTTCTTTAAAAGTGTGATAAATAGAACATTGTCATATTGACTGTGGCAAACTATTAAAATATTTGCTCCCTATCACTGATAAAACTTTCTGGCCAAAGGATGTTCGCCTATTTTGTACTTCCCAGTCCCCTCTACTGGTACCAATACCACAATCTGCCCTTTGTTTAATAAACTCCTGCAATGGAGGTGGAGCAAGGCCATGCCAGACCTTATAAACAAAGCACGCATAATTAAAATTTTAAAAATTGTCAAAACTCAATACACTGTTTTTATTCATTTTACAGTTGTGAAATGAGAGGTTTTTTTTTAATCAAACATTTTTATCGCCTTCTTATACAGTATTTCTGTTGACTTAAGAATTGAGTTACTCGTAAAAGACCAACTACTAAAACAATACTGCATATGTGAAAAAAAAAATCATTGAATATAAATACAACTTTGCAGCACCAATTGTCAAAACGGACCCAATATACCTAAAATTCTTTAAATTAAATTTCACAATATTAGACAACTTTTTTACATGGCTTTTAAAAGTGAGAGTAATGCCTAGTTCACACTACAGGATTTAAAGCCCGATTTAAGCCCGATTTGCAAGTTAAACGAGCTCGCCGACAGATCGGGCTGTAATCGCGCGCAAATCTGTAGGTGATCGCGCGCGCCAATCTTTATGTGTGAAACATTAAACGACGCATCAAAAACGCTCGCTGATACATCGCCAACGCGTCGCCGACGCCGGACAAATATCTAGCATGCCAAATATCTGGAGCTGTCGTGCGACTCGGTAGCGTGTGGTGTCACGTGTCGTGGCGAGCTACAACCAATGAGAGAGCAAGGCATACGCTGATACACCGAAAGAAAAATAGCAGCAGCATCGCAGCACCAGCAATGACTTCAAGGAAATGGAACCAAGAAATGGAGCAAAATTTAATAGAACTGTGGCAGGAGCATAACTGCCTCTACGATGTTTCAGACGACATGTACCACAACCGAGCTGAGAAAGAGAAGAGGTGGACAGAAGTCGCTAATGCTCTTCAACAGCCAGGTGAGCTAACGTCAAACATACGTAATTCATTTGCACGATGAGCGATAGATTGAAGTACAGTTGTAATAACACAGTATTGTATGTATTAATATTTCAATGAACATAACTATAACTTTATACATTTCAGCATAATTGTTGTACTTACGTTTATTTTCATCAAAATGTAGGCTACAGTGACAGTTTTAGTCAAGGTGTAGCTATTATATTCATTTGCATTAGGCTATAATTTGCAGGATTGTTTTTTGTAATGGTGATGTGGTCTTTGCAATTCAGATTTTATATTAGGTGAGGACGAAAATTTCATACTCTTTTATTGCATCTCTATTGTAATCTGTAATGGTAACCTAAACATAGGTTCAATAAAATTAAAATGTTAAAATAAAAGACATGCGCATCTAGACCTATGGTACCTGATTCATATTGCTATTGTAATCTGTAATGGTAACCTAAACATAGGTTCAATAGAATTAAAATGTTAAAATAAAAGACATGTGCACCTAATGGTACCTGATTCATATTGCTGGATTGTTGTGGTCACATTGTCCAAGGCACTTTGAAACAGGCAAAGAATTTCACGACTGCATTAACAACTGACAACTATTAAATGTATTATTTTTTTTCCCCCTTCTTCAGTTGAGGACGTTAAGACCAGGGCAATATCCCTGCGAACACAGTACTGCAGGTTGCTAAAACCCAAACCGAGTGGGAGTGGCAGCAAACCAATGACACCAAGACAAAGGTGGCTCCTCAGAGTCATGGATTTCATTAAAAGCTACATTGTTCACCGTCCATGTGAAACCACTGTAAGTTACACATTCTACACAACAGATTAAATATGTCATGATGACGTGCACTGAATATTACACATTGCTGAAATAACTTCCACAAACTGTAAGTGCAGATGAAAGTAACTCTGTTACACTTTATTTTAATCTGTCATTGTTATTGTATAATTACATGTTTCAGTAATATTAATTAACTACATTTACTTATAGGGTTAGGGTAGGATTAGGTTGTGGTGAAGGTTTATGTAATTGGACAATTAATTTACTAGGGTAAGTTCATGTAATGTACAGGTACTTCCCAACAAATTAGAATATTTTTAAAAAGTTAATGTATTTCAGGAATAGAACCTAAAGGGTTTAGCTAATACATTGTATAGACTCATTGCATGCAAAATGAGATGTTTCAAGGCTTTATTTGTTATAATTTTGCTGATCATGGCTTACAGCTTGTGAAAACCACAAAATCTAAATCTCAGAAAATTGAAATATTACATGAAATCACACAGTAATCCCATGGTCGTTGAAGCAGGTTTAGGTTATTTTGGCAGTGTGGACAGGTGCAAATCCTGCTGGAAAATGACCTCACCATCACCAAAAAGTATGTAAGCCATAATCAGCAAAATTATAACAAATAAAGGCTTGAAATATATCACTTTGCATGCAATGAGTATACAATATATTACTTGCACCCTTTAAGTTGAATTCCTGAAATAAATTTACTTTTCACGATATTGCTACCCAGATAGCAAACTGACATTGAATCAACGTGGAAATATGACATCGAAACAACGTTGATCTGACATTGTTTTGCTCATCGAATTAACGTTGAACCAACATCAGATGCGTCATTCTTTCAAAACTAACCGAAAATCAACTTGAAATCAACGCGTTGTTTCAACGTTATGAAAGCAAACCAATTTTCGATTTCATTTAGCTTTGAAAAATGCCGCGTCTGACGTTGGTTCAACGTTAATTCGATGAGCAAATCAACGTTGTTTCAATGTCATGAGAGACGTCATTTCCATGTTGATTCAATGTCAGTTTGCTGTCTGGGTATTAATTGGGAACCACCTCTATTTAACAAGGACAATGTAAAATAAAGTGTTACCTTTCATAATCATCTCTTTTCCAGCTTGGTGCTTCATTCAGCGGGCTGGGTGACACAGAGGAGCAGGATCTTTCGGAAGCAATGCCGGACTCGCCTTTAGCACCAAGTCCATCACGTACAGCTTCAGTTGAATCAGCACATGAAGGAGCTTCACCCACAGCTGTTGAGGAAACTCCTTCAACTTCCTCAACTGATCGGATGGCAGCGCAAAATGATTTGAGCACCAGGGGGAAACGCAAGAGGATGCCAGACACGGATGTAGAGCTGCAGAAGCTTGAAGTCCTAAAGAGGATGGCTGCTAAAGTAGATGTTCAACCAACTCCAGATGCATTAACAGCATTTGGGAACCAGGTTGTACTGGAATTGAGGCAAATTCAAGACCCTGGATATTTAGCAAGACTGAAAAAGAACATAATGGTAATGATCTATGACGCTCACGAGACTGAAAGGAACAGATCCTTTTCTTCACATGCACAAGTCATTTCAGCTCCGCCTCTGGCACAGTCTCATCCTTGTTACTCATCAACTTTGAGTCCTCATCCAACCTTTTTGCAAACACTGCAAGATAATAGCAATTATGAAAGACTGTGAAAAGCGTACATTGTCACAGTGTTTCTGTTTACATTTCGTTCTGGATTATACATTAATTATATATAACATATTAATTGTAACACATTAATTCTAACATATTGTTGTCATTTTCTTTGCACTACTGCACTATTGCACTTGTAAAGACATTTGAGTATGTCCAATTTTTTGACTGGCACTGTCCATAACTGTTCTCAAAGTCTTTTTTGACATTGCAGTGTAACGTAAAAGCACTAGATGGGTTTTGCACAGTAATATACAGTGTATTTTTTTTACTTTAATAAACTGTGTTTTTTCAATAAATGCTTGAAAATCTATTTTCAGAAACAGCATGTCTGGACATTTTTTAAAGCCATTGCATCACAAATTTCATAGTGTCTTTAAAGCTTGTCAATACATTACATTTTACAGTATCTCTTTATATCTTTAATTGTCTGTTGGCCTTTTAAACACATTTAAAAAACATAGTTTGGAAGCTGCAGAAATATGCTAAATATATAGTGATTATATACTGTTTGAAGTACCCATTAAAAGAATGACGATGTAAAATTCATAAGAGGTAATTAAAGATCTTTATTGATTTACAATTTAACAAAAAAAGTAATGCAGAACACAAACAATAAAAAGGCTGACAAGATACCTCGACATCTCTACTTTTCTAAATGTGTTGCTCCTGCCAAGGAACGCTACCTGCTGGTGAGACAAAATAGTCTCGCAAAAGATTTCGCTGCATTTTTGCTGTTACTGTTGCATTGCGCTCTCTTCTATGCTCCACCGGCTGAAAAGCCCCCATCCCATGATTCCTCCAGACTCCATCAACCATGTCATGGTCAGCATTTTCCCAGTCTGCAAAGGCTGGAGGTGTATATGCCTCGGACCTCCGCTCACAGAGGAAGTTGTGGATGCACAGGGAGGCCATTGTTATCTTCACCACCTTCTGAGGCTCCAAGCATATGGTGGACCTGAAAACTCTCAACCTGTTGGCAAGAATGCCAAAGGCATTCTCTACCACTCGTCGTGCCCTAGAGAGCCGGTAGTTCAGTACTCTTTGACTGTGCTCCATCTGCCTGAATGGATAGGGCTTCATCAGGTCATGTCTTAAGGGGTATGCGTCATCACCCACAAACATATAGGGCATCAGCATGTCAGAGCTAGGCAAAGTTCAGTAGGCCCTGGTCCATAGCGTTACGCAGGTCAGAGTGTGCAAACAGTCCAGCATCTGACACCCTACCTTGGGTACCCACACTTGCATATATGAACTTGTAGTTGGCATCTACAGCCGCCATCATTAGCACGGAGAACCTGCCCTTGTAGTTGTGGTATACACTGCCACTTTTTCTTGGTGGCTGCACGTGAATGTGCTTTCCATCGATCGCCCCAAGACAATGTGGAAACTGCCATTTCCTTGCAAAATCCAGCGCTATTGACCGCCATTCTGCCTCTGTTGATGGTGTCTACAACAATATGGTGGAAAAAAACAGTGGTTGGGAATTTACTTAATAATTACAATGCCTTGATTATCATAGTCAGAAGTACAACAAAATTGGAAAGCCATCCTTTTGTGGTTCAAAGAGCATATAATTAAAAACAAAAACGGTTTTAAAGATAAACTAGCGATAAAATTACACACAACATACTAAATAAAACATAAAAAATAGGTAAATAAAATAATATCTAATAAAGTTTAATATAACATCATACAAAAAAGTACAGATATACAGATGCAATAAAAACATAAAGTAATACAAGTGCAAAAACATAATAACATAAATAAATACACAGAATGTAACTATGACATAGTTTCTGGTCATAATTTGTAGTAAAATAATATTCAAGGTAATTGTACTCTATATTGTAAGTATCCAGAATGTATCTTCTGGATGTTAATATATCAAAGCTTGACGTAACAGCCTACCTTCAGGAAGTCTTACTTCATAACCTGGTACAGGGCGGCACAGGTCTCCACAACTATCTGTGAGATGGTGCCGGTCCCAACCCTGTACTGGAACCTGAGGGACTTGAATGTTTCTCCTGCATGAGACAAAAAGAGTGCAGTAACTACGCCAACAAAGAAACGGAGAAAAGGGCCTTTACAATTTTTATACCAGCCAGTCAAACATGTTATGGGTAGATTATGTGCTAATGCATCTACGAAATGGGACATAATTTAACCCAGATATTTTTTTCACAAGACAGAACACGTCATAAAGCCCATTACAAGTCTTAACTCATTTTTGACCATATGTGTAGTTACTGTGCTTTGCCTTTGTAGGGCAGAATAGCATTAACAATAACTACATGGGTTTTTAATACAACTTTGATAAGCAGTCACACCAACCTGTTGCTAAGAACCGCAGTGTCAAAGACAGACGCTCTCTAGGCGGTATAGCGAGTCTCATTTTGGTGTCCTTTTTTTTAATGAGGTGTTCGACTTTCCCCAGCAAGAAATCAAACTCGTCTGCGGTCATTCGCAGCATCTCCCTAAACCCACTCTTATCATTCATCTATTTAAAAGACAAATAAAGAAATAAATCAGCTTATCACAACACACAACCATTTGTAAACACTTGCCAAATCACAACAAGAGCAGGCAGCTGCTTCAATACATGTTTTACTCACCTCCAACTCTCTCTGTAGCACGGACAATCCCTGCTGCCTGCGTGCGCTTATCCAGCCTTTGACCCATATTCTTTTTTTCACCTTTTTTTTCCTTGGTTCTGAACAGACCATTGCGCAAACAACTTGGACCGCCAATTTTGTCCCGCTGTCCATGTTCAAATAGACGTAATTAACACCTGTTTCGCGATAGTTCCCATCAACCTCTCGCGTGTGTTTTCGTGACAAAACGTGGTTTGGGGCCCGGAGAGAGTCGTTGAGTGACAGAGTTGTTGTCAGCTCATGTAGTGTGTAACCTCCTGTTGCAGATCAGTCACGTAGTGTCGCGTAGTGTGAACAGCACAATGACTTCAAGACTCCAGAGCAAGTCATGTAGTCTGAACAGCACACCGATCTGCCGACGTTTAAAGTTGTGTAGTGTGAACTAGGCATAAAGTAACTCCAAGATACGTAAACTCTTTCACAACTTCTATTTCCTCTAATGCGTCATCTCTACTAATCGTCTTGGGGGCGTTTACACCTGTACTTCGAGTTGTTCACTTGCGAGAAGACTAAATATAAAGCCAGGTGTGAATGGCACTACTCTGCCCGGCACTGGGAGAGATATCCCAGATAGCAAACTGACATTGAATCAACGTGGAAATATGACATCGAAACAACGTTGATCTGACATTGTTTTGCTCATCGAATTAACGTTGAACCAATGTCAGACGCGTCATTCTTTCAAAACTAACGGAAAACCAACTTGAAACCAACACTTTGTTTCAACGTTATGAAAGCAAACCAATTTTCGATTTTTCATTTAGCTTTGAAGAATGCCGCGTCTGACGTTGGTTCAACGTTAATTCGATGAGCAAAATCAACGTTGTTTCAATGTCATGAGAGACGTCGTTTCCACGTTGATTCAATGTCAGTTTGCTATCTGGGATGGTTGTCAATATGCTATATAACTGTTGACTGTTTTTTTTGTTTTTGATTTTTGGTTAGAGGACCTCAGCTAAGTTCCTAGAAAGGCTTCTCCCAAGAGCTTCAAGGAACTGATTGACTCTGCAGAATCTGCTGTGAAAGATGATGAAACTGATGAGTCAGGTTAGACTATAGTTCAGAATATGTTTATATATATATGCGTCCCAACATTTTTTTTGGTTGCATTTTCTTGCATTTTTTTTTTTTTTTTTTTTTGCAATTTGTCACATCTCATCTGTAATTTAGAATGGAGCAGCGATCTTGCATCAATTTGTCTCCTCCTTGATTTGATTCCACCATCCTGGAAAGACCTGAAAGTTGTGCTCATATCAAGCTGAACAACACCTTGTTGTCTTAAAAAAGGTAAATTTGGATAATTTCTGTGACTATTTATTGTTTGCCTCAAAATATTGCCATTTGAGTTGACTGTATTTTGTAAAACGTCTCGATTACATATGGTAACCCTCGTTCCCTGAGGGAGGGAAAGGAGATGTAGGTCATGACTGACCAATAGGAATCCAACATGACATCATGACTTTTGCGTAAACATATACGCCACTTTCGAGTCAGGTGGCGTGTTATCTCCACGCATTTTGTGCTATCCGCGTGTATGCGTATATGTCTACGCCATTAACGTCCGCGTCATTCCGCGTGTCTGAACACGCAGTCAAATCTCCAGTCATAAATGCCATTAACCCCAGTGACGGTTAGGTTTAGGGTATATCACAAGCTGCTGGCGGCAGCAGATGTGGCGACGGGACTTACGTCTCCGTTCCCTCCCTCAGATAATGCACTAGTTCTAAATATTATATTTGTTAACGCACAAATGTGAAGGCATTTTTTAGTGTTTAAGATTGCAGAAACTACTGAATTTTCTTTTATTTGTGATTTTAAAAACAAACTGTAGAAAAAATGCTGAATGCATACAGCAATTTCTACCAAATTAAATCAACATAATTTCAACGAAAGGTAATTAAAACAATTATGGAGATTGTACATCTATCTATAAATTACAGGAACGTCTGTCTGTCTGTGTGTGTGCGTCTGTCTGCCTGTTAATCGCTTATCTCTTGAACCGTTAGTCCGATGGATCTCAAACTTGACAACTGTCTTGCTACGGGCACAGGTAAGTGCAATGCAGAGTTTGACGTTGTTTGTGATAGAAATGCAAAAGATATCGCTAAATATATCGCTAAAAGAAGCACACATTGAAGTTCAGTCAGGACCACTTGAGTCAAAAATACCAAAAAGCAATTATTTTCCAAAATATTTATTTGCATGATTGTTAAAGTTACATTTGGCGGTATGGCTCTGTTCTGAATTACCAT
The DNA here is from genome assembly GCF_988280905.1 of Pimephales promelas. Classification (NCBI taxonomy): domain Eukaryota; kingdom Metazoa; phylum Chordata; class Actinopteri; order Cypriniformes; family Leuciscidae; genus Pimephales; species Pimephales promelas. Next base: position 3,859,095 of record NC_142784.1, on the reverse strand, counting down.
CCTTTTCATGAGCTCCATGAAAGCTAGTCAGGTAACAGCAGCAGCTTCTGGGGACAATTTCCCATTTAACTGGGAAAGCAGCAATCCCCCCAACAGACCATACCAGGCAATCATCCCAAGAGCCAGGAGAGGATCGAATGAGCGTTCAATAAGCTACCTTATTTAGTTTATAAGAATAGCTAAATAGAGAGATAAAAATAATGTTTACAAAAAAAATTAAAAAATTGAAGCTCGATCTAAAGAACTGTAAAAGCCAATTAATTACTGAAGCAATATTTATTGACTACAGATCATAAGCATCACTCATAGCTTTCTGAGCGTCAAGGATAGCTCGCGTGTCTGGCCGGAGATACCGTTCATAAGCTGCCGAGGACCGTCTACCCATAGCTTTAAGGGTAGAAACGGGAGTAGAGGAAGCAGCTGTTGTAGCAGCCCCTATGCGCAATGAATGAGCTGAATAACGCCCTGGGGGAAGCCCGCAGTATAGACAAAGCAGGCGGAAGCGGGATGCAAACCAGGCTCTGGACATAGGCTTCCCCTCCTCCGTAGCAAATAATGGGTCCTCCGGACGAGCTTGAGGACGACTCCTCAGATATGCCGACATAGAAGACAGAGGACAAAAAGCAGAATTAGTTTCAGAAATATAAACAGAAGCTCCTTCCCTGTTCCTATCAGATTTTGAGTGTTTCAAAAAAATAGTGAAGTGGTGAGAAAAAACTGAAACATCAGATATGGTGAGGTCATGTGACGGGTTAAAGGAATCTGTGCGTGTTGAGAACTCACCACCTCTGAGGAAGCCATAGAAAGCAGTAAGCAAAACAGATTCTAACATCATATCAGTGTGAACCCCAAAGCATCCCGCTCTCAGATGTGATATTAATTTTCTCAAAAGTGTTAGTGTGAGAGGGAGGCGATGATCATTGCCTCTAGGTTTCTCTTTTTTAAATCCATTAAGCAGGAGACGAATTGATGAATTTTCAAGCAAGCTGGAAGTAGATGGATCCAAGCAGCGCAGGTGGAATTGGATGCCGGCGACCATACTTTTAATGGATGATGGCTGTATTTTACGGGACTCAAAACAGTGAACTATAAAAGCACTAACATATGAAACATTGACTGGAAGTACATTTACAGAGAAGGTGGCACAAAAAGAACTAAAATGAGACAAAGCAGTGTCGTACATTTTTAATGTCGATGTTGCTAGACCACTGCGCATGTACTTAGCTGCTGAATCAACATAAGATTGAAGGGTCATGTCTAATCTATTACGGTCTGGCTGAAAGGAGGGCAGACCAAGCTGGTTGATGCTGAACCTGGACTCAGGAGGTGGAATTTCTGAAATTCAAATCGAGAAAGTGAATCAGCAACTTGATTGTTTAAGCCTGGAATGTGAGCAGCTCGAAAAATGAAGTTATCCAATATCGATGCCCAAGTAAGGCGCCTGACGAACCGGTTGATAAACGGAACTGATGAGCGACCCTTATTAATAATATTAACAGTTGCCTCATTATCACAAAAGAACAGAATTTGTTTTCTGGACCATTGTTTGCCCCACAAAATACAAGCTATCACAATGGGATAAAATTCCAACAGAGCGGTAGACAGATTATTATCAGGCATGGACATCAGCTCCTTTGGCCATTTACTAGCAAACCACTGACCATTAAAAACCCCCACAAAACCGACAGAAGGCGCAGCATCTGTATACAATTTAAGGGCTGCAGAAGACTCCAGATCGTCATGATGAAAAAAAGAAATGCCATTCCAATTATTAAGGAGCAAAGACCAGAACCTGAGATCTGATCTGCAGCCTGCATCTAGAGTAACTATGTCCTTAAGATCTTTAACTGATTTAGATATATCGAGGAGTCTGGCAATGAAAGACCTGCCTTGGGGAATTATACGCATCGCAAAATTAAGATGGCCTAGCAGAGAAAGCAAATCTCTTTTTGAAACATGTGGACATCTGAGCATTTCTCATGATTTCTCTAATGCGATTTAATTTTTTAAGGGGCAACGAGGCTTGCATTAAATTGGAATCTAAAGTAATGCCTAAAAACTCAATAACTTTGAGAGGACCTAAGGTTTTCCTCAGAAAGGGGAACACCTAAATCGGCGAAAGTGTGTTTTAACGCCGAAATGCATCTCTCTGGCTTTGCATTTTTATAATCCACTAGCAGAAAATCGTCTAAAAGATGGAGCACATGCGGTATTTTGCAATTATTAAGAAGAATCCAACATAGCGCCTCTGAAAGTGTATCAAATATTTTTGGACTACTGCGACAGCCAAAAGTAAGCCTGAACGAAAAATATAATTTTTCCCTCCATTTAATGCCAAATAAATGCCACTGTGATGGATGTAAAGGCATGATTTTAAAGGCGTCTGTAATATCTGCCTTTGCGAGCCAGGCACCCCTACCTGCTTTTTTGATAATTTTAATTGCATCGTCGACTGTTGTGTAAAAGAGAGAAAACGGAGTTAAAGGAATAAGACTATTGATACTTTGAGTGGCATCATTATGAGGGGCAAACAAATCAAAAATTAAGCGCTTCTTCCCTGAATATTTCCGAGTAGCGATCCCTATAGGATTAATCCGACAAATTGAGAAAGGAGACTTATCGAAAGGCCCAATCAGGAATCCTTTCTTAACTTCCTTTTCCAACAAAAAATCAACAATTTCAGGTTCTTTAACAGCAGAAAGCAAATTATTACAGGAAAAGGTTAACTTAGGCAACCATAACAATCCTGCAAAAAAACCTTGAATAAGTCCAGTTATTAAATAATTGACAAAGCAGCGGTTAGGATGATTTTTTAGTGCCTGTCCCAGCTTAGGAACATTGACTGGAGTTGTTGGCTTTATTTCTTTTTGTCCTTTTTCATAAAGCGGGTTCGTCTTGGGCACACAGATTTTGGGTGGCCGTCCCCGCAGTAACTACAAGCATGAACATATTTACAATTATAGAATTTGCAAACATTTTCATTAAAATTAAAGCACAAAGGAGTAGCGAATGGTGTTACCTTAGAGTCAACAGTTTGAAAGCCAGGCTTAGAAGTAAAAGGAGACACAGATTTTGGGCATAGATTGAGAGTGTGAGAATGAGAGCCACAGATCGAGCAGGAGAGAGCTTGATGACCAGTGAAATGTCTGCTTATGAGGGTTAAGTCGACTACGGACCAGTCCAATCTCTGATTAAAACGTTGAATAAACATAGCAGCTTTGGCAGAGAATGATTTGTGATAGTCATAGAAGAGAGTTCCTCCATAAGTCAGAGCCAAGTCAGAAATTATTGCCAAATAAGTGTCCAGCTCGGCTCTACGAGATGGATAGATTTCGCAAATGACATCTCTGTAAACCCCAAATGCCACGTTAAATTCAGCTAGTGTTAACATTTTTGAAACCCGGGGATCGCTGTCTTTCAGCATAACGGACACATCGCCGCAATCGACAACACGCTTCTCACTCATTTCTGAGCACAGTAATATTTTTATAAGATTGACATCATTACCTGCCACGATTTGGCTTCTCAACTGATGAGAAATGGCTGCAGCCGGCGGAAAGAATGGAGCGCCTGAAGACACGGGAACTGCACTTCCCATCGTTCTTCGCGGAATAGTCGCTGCGGCCGTATTTGTGACGTCATCATCCAGCTGCGGAGTAAACACGGGCAGCCGCGCCGTGCCTGAAGTGGAATTCTCGAGAGACGGGCCAGAGAAGAGAAGATTTGCCGAGGACCTAGAAGATGGACCGGACTCCAAAGCCTGAATTCTGGAGTTCATGTCGGAGAGCGAAAACTGAATGCTGGACAATGCTGATAACACTGGGTCATTGCTTTGGACTGAAGAAGAGTGGACACCTCGGTTTGAGACAACAGGACCACCTGTCCGCTTGGGTGCAACATCAGACGAAGTCGGGTCGAGGTTCTTTCTCTTCTGCGGCTGTTTTCTGCCGGAGAATGGAGGAGGAGGAGGAAGATCTGCTGTCGAGACGTCAATTTTTTCACAGAGCAAAGCAAATAATTCTTTATGCGAAGCTCCAGTCGGTGCCGAGATATCGTGCCTATAAAAAGTTTCCAATAACTTCGGCAATGGCCAATCATTGATGCTAGGAGGACTAGAAGATTTACTCGCAAGACGAGAGCTCCGACGAACAGAAGCGTTGCTTTCGTCTTGAAAGGCTTCCTCTGCTTGACTTAGTTGTTGCTGGGATTCTTCAATGGATTCAACTTGCCATTGGTCTTCAGCATGTGCGGTGGTAGACATGATCAGCAGTTGAGTGAGTAACGTTACAGCAAAATATATGAGTAATCTCATCGTATTGCGAGAGCTATGTTTGCGAGCATGCAGTGGAAGCAACTGAGCAAACAGACTAAAAGATGCCTTTAAATAAGGCCCTTGATTGAAAGACTATAATTGAAGGCGTATCCATCGGATCAGCTGATAGACCGTTATCAGCTGATAGAAGAGCTTGACTACGCGGCCTGCCTGAACTAACGCTGTACGCTAGATTTGTGGTTTAAAAATAAACATTTTAACATTAGAGAGGTTTGTGGTTTAAAAATTGTGCTTTAAAAATAAACATTCTAACATTAGAGAGGTTTGTGGTTTAAAAATAAACATTTTAACATTAGAGAGGTTTGTGGTTTAAAAATTGTGCATTAAAAATAAACATTCTTATTCATTTGTTAACTGAATATGTAAGTCATCTACGCTGTTTAGCATACGCAGTCTCTTTCACGGCCATCATTCGTAGTAAAGGCAATTGCAATTGTTTTGCACAAATGCAAAAGCACCAAACCAACAATTGCTAAAAAGCACACCTTGATTCAACATGATTTTAATGAGCAAAAATATGTTGGATCAATGTTGGAGATTGTTGACATTGTTTCGATGACACGAGAGATCTCGATTATGCTATGATTTTGTGTCATTGTCATTGGGGAGGCTGCTAGCATAGGCTACATACCTGATGTAGATGGCGCAACCACAGACAAGTTGGCTAGCCAGTCGAAAACCTTGCATTTCTCTGTCTGCACATAATGCGCTTTTGAAAGATGCTTTGACAGATTGCTTGTGTTTCCGCCCTTACATGCAAACATCTTGTTGCACTTTTGACAACGAGCATTGTCTGCATCAACTCTCGTGAAGTGTAACTACACTTTTGAACGTTTTGTTCTCTCTGCCATTTTCATTATTGTATTAAGCGGGAGTTTTCGTCTGTTGTGCATGTGCGCTGTGCTCACTGTTGTGTGTGTGACCGACAGCCTTCGCGGACTCCGCGCACGAGAGATCTCACTTCTGAATTGCGAATAATAAAAAACAGACCAACCTCTTAATATGATCGCAAATTAGAAATGGTTGTGAGATAAAATGTGCAGTATAACATTATTAAGAAATGATAAACTGTAAATATATTTTCTTAATTTCTCCAGTACCGAAACCAGAACCGATAGCGTCAGAGCTTATCGATACTACAGCCTTTCATAATTTAGCACCGGGCCATTTTAATACTGGATTTCGGTGCCCATCCCTAACGTTTTCAGAACCACAGATAAGCCGGATCATTGCTTGCGAATGCTTTAGGGCAGAATGAAGCCAAGTGACCGTGAGTGCTACAAATAGCACAAGCCAAACTTTTTTGGACGCCAAAATGACAAGGTCAATTTGTCAATTGTTAGATCTGTCGAAACTTTTTACTCACAAAATCACACATTGTCAGTAAAATGGTATTTTTTTGTTATTGTACATACATCTGTATATGCATTAACCGGCTTCATGTAACTAATTTTTTTTTTTTTAAACCTGATCAAGTTCAGGAATGTGTCATATATTAACAATAACTGATTATTGCCGTTTTTTTCTGCATTTGTTTTCAGTCTCTTTTCATTTTACTATTACTTTGAGTAAGCGTCCAATCAAAATAATTTTCAATAATATTCTTATTTTCCAACATATAAAACACAAATCTGGTGGCATTTCACAGCAACACTAGTTTATTAGTTAACTAACTACACATTTACTTAATGTGAATCTAACACAGCTCACAGTGACACAGAACAATGCTTTCTCATATGAGTTACTAGATTACTTGATCGGTGTAATCGTTCGGCTTCTCTCCAGTGTGAACTCGCTCGTGTGATTTCTGGTGTGCAGACCGAGTAAAACTCTTGTCACAATGTGAGCACTTGTACGGTTTTTCTCCAGTATGAATCCTTTGATGCAGTTTCAGTTCACCAGCTCTAATAAAGCTCTTCCCACAGTCAATGCACACATAATCTCTCACTTCATTGTGTGTTTTCTGGTGCAGTTTAAAACTGTACAGCCTTGAAAAACTCTTTCCACAGAGAGAACACACATAAGGCTTCTCATCTGAATGAACTTTTAGGTGTGATTTTAGATTTGATGATGAAACAAAATCTTTATCACACTGATCACAGTAAAATGGCTTTTCTCCGGAGTGACGGAGCAGATGAACACTGAGAGTTGATGATTGAGAAAAACTCTTTCCACACTGAGTGCATGTATACGGTTTCTCTCCTGTGTGAATTCTCATGTGTGTGTTAAGGTGTCCTTTATGTATGAAACTCTTTCCACACTGCGTGCATGTATACGGTTTCTCTCCAGAGTGAACGCGCAGATGAACACTGAGACCTGAGGTATGTCTGAAACTCTTTCCACACTGAGTGCATGTATACGGTTTCTCTCCAGAGTGAACGCGCAGATGAACACTGAGACCTGATGTATTTCTGAAACTCTTTCCACATTGATTGCATGTATATAGTTTCTGTCCAGTGTGAATTCTCATGTGTGTGTTAAGGTGTCCTTTCTCTGTGAAAATCATTCCACACTGAGTGCAGGTGTACGTCTTTTCGGCTTTTATTCTTTGAATTGTAAAGTTACGATGATCCTCCTCCTCTTCAATCAGTTCTTGTCTTTGCTCTTTCACTCTCACCTGGTCTAAAATACACAGAAATACAGTCAGAATCAGTTCAAGTGAACCCTTCTTTAATAGCAGAAAGCAACATGACATCATGACTTTTGCGTAAACATACACGCCACTTTCAAGTCAAGTGGCGTGTTATCTCCACGCATTTTGAGCTATCCGTGTGTATGCGTACATGTCTACGCCATTAACGTCCGCGTCATTCCGCGTGTCTGTACACGCCGTCAAATGTCCGAGCGAAACGAAGCAAACTGTACATCTACATCTGGGGAGCTATCTTTTTCTTTGCTAGGATGGTAAGGGAACAGTCATGACTGCCATTAACCCCAGTGACGGTTAGGTTTAGGGACGGGGTTGAGGTAAGTCATATATTTATATAACGTTAAGTCAACGGCGTTCATAAACACGCTGAAAAGCAGTTATGCGTCTTGATAGCACGCCAAAAATGGAAACACGAATTGGCGTGTCATACACACGCTACTTCATGAGATCAGTCTGACAAGTGTGACTATTTTTTTTACGACCACTTAGCCTGCTTGGATCATGACCTCAATTTTTTTTGTGTGTTCACATACCCAATGCCATAAAAGTCACCAAGTTTCGTAACATTACGATGAAGCTGTGATTTAAAAAATTTAAAAACAGAAAATTTAGAGCACCTGAGGGTTAATTCACATACCAAGGCATCAACAATGAAGAATCAAGAATGGACACTAACCTATTTGTTCCTCAGTATCTTCATGTTTTATTCTGGGTGGTTCTGGATCACTCATGTCTTCAATCTCCTCTTTAATAAACTCCATCTTTAACAGTCACACAGATTTCAGCTGCTACTCCAGGAGTTTGTCCTTCTCTTGTAGGATGATGGAAATATTCCCAGGATTTATTGGTGAATTGTTGTGGGAGGGGCTTCACTGCAGGTGTGAACTGTGATCACTGTTTTTATCTAATCTGCATTTAAAAAGTACAGGAACATCATGTTTAATTGAGCAGCTGAAAAACCGCTTGTCTCTATAAGTTCCCTGTTTTCAGCTCATTCATTATGGTGATTAGGGCTGCACGATATTGGTAAAAAATGGCATTGCAGTATTTTATTTTTCTGCGATATATATTGCGATATAAAAACAATTTCTCCAGATTACTTGAATAGCTCTATTTGGAAAGAATAAATCATTCTAGAATGACAGGTGGTTTTGTTATGGAGTAAATCCACATAGAATCTAATATTAATAGAACATTAACTTTAATAAATGGAACCTTATTGTAAAGTGTTTCCGGTTTATGTTTCTTTTCGTTTGTGTTGGATAGATCAGTTGTTTTAACCACTCATTAAAGTGAATCAGTTCAAGTGAGTTATTAGTTCGCGAATCGGACGTGTCGTTAATAGACCACGGCACACGTTGTGTGATTATCCGGGTAGGTTAGGACATTGAACAAGATTTGTGTCAACACAGAAATCATTTCATCACTGGATAGATTTTATTTTTTTTTAATTGAAAGTGTGGTTTGTCACCTGAATGTGTGGAACGCTTTTCAGAGAAGATAAGGCTACGTTATTTTAGCACAATTCACAACCAGTGGTAGAGCAGAAGAAAAAAAAAACTTTGGTCTTCTGACCTTTTATCTTCTGAGCTTTTTCATGTATTCTCAAATATATTTAGTGGACTCAATTCATTAATACGCGCGAGGGAGGGAGAGAGAACAAGACAGTTTGAAGACGGTGAGAGTGCGGTTGTTCGGGACTTTCACTCTCTCAGATAAACGTGCAAAATGTAATAAGCGTATTCTTCCCTTTTATATTATATACAGTGTTAAGATATAAGCTTTATGGTAAATGTGGTCCACTAATATCAGTGTTCACGCATCAAGCCAAGTTTAATTGTTTTACAATGTCCCCATGGTTGTAGTCTATTACTTTGTCACGTGTATTCCTGGTTAATCAGTCCCTCCAGGATTTCGCGGGCCTTTTTTGTGATTGTTGCGGCCTAAAATGCCTGATGTTGCGGCCGCTTTTTTAAAAAGTTGCGATAAAAGTTGCGATGTTCTTCTGCATGTTTTTATAGGTTAAAACGGCAAAGATAGATAGATTTTTAACTTAAAATGCCCATATTACGCTTTTTGGCTTTCCCCTTTCCTTTATTGTGTTGTTATATTTTTTTGTGCATGTTATAGCCTAGGTTTACTAAGAGAGAAAAGTCCAAAGTCCACCCCAAAGGGACTTATTAAGTCCCACAGAAAACACTGTTCATCATCTGCATCTGCTCTATTGTAGTCCAGAATTGACTTAAGAGACAAAGTCACACACTTTGTAACACACGAACAAGCTAACTAACCATTAGTAACCATAAAAGGCAAAACAAACGATTTGAAGACACAGCAAAACCTAACAAACTAAGTTTCTTTTTTTTTTTTTAAACAAGATCTGCACCTGCAAAAAAGTCAATGTGCAGAACCTCACAAACATTAAGCAGCATTTATGTTGAAAGATGCCAATACTAATAAAGTGCAAAATACAGTTTTAGGAATAGCCACTAAAGTGAAAAACCAAATGTTTGATAATGTATTTTAATATAGCTAATATAATATAATATAGCCGCATATCCAATAAAGCTTAATTTTTTTTTGTCAGACAACAGAATTTTCTGAATTGAGAGAGTTCGGGAACTGGGTGAACTTATGCACTGTGATAGTGAGTAGCCTATTACAAGTGATAAACACAAGAAAAGAAAGGAAAATAAAATGGTCAAACTAAATTCTTTAAATATAAAACAAAAGAGAAGCAGATAAGTGATGAGTCCGTGGAAACAACACTGCTCATTCGCGTCTGTCAGCTGCCGTGCACTCCCATACTGAAAAGATTATGAGCGCGCCTCCCGCGAGCGCATAATGAGCGCCTGCCGTGCGCCTAATCGCCTATTTGAAATAACGACCTCAAGCGCGCAAAAGACGCGATACGTGAACTAATCAAGAGACCCCCTTGATATCGCTTCTGCGCACGGCACCTTCTCAGCAAGCAGGGCGCCATTGCCAATAATTGAATTGAAATGATAAAAAATAGAAAACCTTCGCGGGACAGAGGATTTTTTTTAACTGCTCGTGCCGCCCCCCATGTGACATGAAGAGATGCCGCCCCGGGCGACTGCCCGGTTCGCCCGTGCCTAGAACCGCTACTGGCCGTGCTGCTCCTCTACTGCAGCCGTTCACTGAACAGGGACGCAGAGAGACGTGTGACGGCAGGGAGAAAGCAAACCTCGCGCTCGCAGGATTGTGCTGGCAACATTTGGTTACTGGGGTTTGTCCAAAAAGCCGCTAGTTTTGTCTCTAGTCGCTTTTTTATATCACTAAATATAGCGACAAAGACTAAGTTGGCAACATTGGCCTTTTCTGTTATTTTTGTAGGTAGCCTAAATGTGAGACGTTGCAACTTGGCAGTCCACATCTGCTGCGTCTTCTGAACAAAACAAGTGAGTTTGCTGACGTATGACGACGCTTTGCAGGAGACCGCGGCGCGATGATTCGTCAAAGTTGCAGAAAAGTTGCGGTGTTTTTTCAAAATTGCAAGGCGCACTGAATTCACGTGGATTTGTTGAAGTTGCGTTAATAGTTGCGATCGCGACATCGCAAAATCCTGGAGGGACTGGTTAATAATACAACTTTTGGGTATGTCTTTTCAGAATCACCTCAACCACCTACTGCAAAAAGGCCAGTAAGCACCTGTCCAGGACTCAAACTATTGTGAAAGAGGTGAAGGTCCTCTTTTTTAAAATGGACAGGGACTTTGAGGAGAGGGAGCATGTTCGTTTGGCAGAGCAGAGGGAATATGAGGAGCAACTGAGGAGGGAGGCAAGTCTTGCAAGGGAAGATGAACTGGCAAGGCAGATGTTCGATGCTGCGCGAGCTACAAGAGACCCAAACCCGTTTTTTTTTTTTGGGGGGGGGGGGGTGAACTCCTATGCCACATGCCAGCTCCGGCACCCACATATTATTATGTGCCCGCACGCCACACCCGCTTCAATATCCCAAGCACATCAGAAGAAACAGAAAACAGCACATTCACACTGTTGTCATCCTCTTCGTTTCTACAGCTGGATTAGGAACATTCCTTGACAATTATGCTCTCCCACCCCCTGAAACATTTTTTGATCAGGCTCTTGCAAAACTTCTGTGATGTTCCAGTTAGGCAAGGTTAGGTTCCAGTTAGCCTTCTCTTCAATGTTGCAGTGACTTTGTGAACCAGTGTACAAACAGTAGACAGCCCCACACCAAAAAGAGCATACCACCACAAAACAATAGCCAATCTACGTCGTGGTTCAAGAGGCTTTCTCCAGTTAGTAGGCTTGCGTCTCAGGCCTAGCTCAACAAGTTGCAGAACAAACTCAAACGTGTCCCATGACATTCGAAAGAGCAGGCGCCACTGATCTTCGTTGAAGTTTTCAAGGATGTTAGACCAAAAGACAGCCCCTTGAGGTCTTTGTACCATCCACAGTCTTCTCTTCGAAACACCCATGTGCATGAGCTGTGTACTTAAAGAACTGTAGCTTTTAGCATCCGATGGCGTCTCCGTGCTTTACATTTCGCTACTTCATTTTGTTTCCTACTCTCTGCCAATTTTTCTTCCAGCGTATTCCTTATCGAAATAACACGTTGAAAATAAGTCATAATCGAAAAAAGAATAGTAATTTGACCACAAAACATGTTGTACATAAACAACAAAGATTGGACAACATCTAATTCGAGATCAGCTGCCATGTTGTTCAAAAAGATGCAAACACTTCTGCTCTTCGATGCATTCCTTACACGTCACATCCTGACGCCACAAGTCTTTACGGGATTTTTACTGGATGTGTGGACAGCATTATTACAAAAAGAACACGGTTTTATAAGAGCTTTTTCCTAGCCACAGTGAGACTCTTGGCCAAACAAAATGAACTACTGTCTCTGGGGTCTGTGAAAATATAGCTGTGCTTTACCTGTGCATTTTATTTATTTATTTATTTAAATTATAACCTAACTGTGCACTACAATATATTATATGAGACCAGGATGTCTCTGGGGGCCTGGGCAATATGTAGTATTAAACATACTTTTTGCAATTTTTACAAATGCAAAATTATATGTTTTTGTATATTTTATTTACAATGTATAAGTTCTATGTCTTTTTAAACTTGATTTGACTCTGAGGAATATCAGCACAAGAGTTCCTGTGTGTAAACACAAATGGCAAATTAATTTCTTTAAGTCTTGAAGATCTGCTTATCAAATATTACATTTTTGATGTACCAAAGGTTAGTTCCCTTTCGTAGTCACTTCGAGTTACGTCAGAAGTGACGGAGATTGGGGGTTTCGCATAGAAAGCCAATCCTCTTCGAGTATTTAAAAACGAGCCAATGGCATGGAATGCCTTGGGGCTGCGGAAATTTGCATAGCGTACTCCGCCCTACTCCGTGAGTATAAAAGGAGGAAGTGAACGCAACCGCAGTATGTTTTCGCTTCGGAGCCAAGAGAACCTCTTCACTCCTGAAAGCCATTCTCACTGTTTCAAGACTCTTCGAGAACGAGCGTCCTCTTCAGTGTTGGTGTGATGGCGGTACCCAGCGAGATTCTGCATCGCCTGCGATCTGAGCAGTGGTCTGCCAGACTTTGCACTTCTCCCTGGTAGCCTCAGCGCTGAAAGAGTGAATTTCCTCCTCTCATTGAAAGAGCTGCACGCGGCACGTCTTTTTAAAGATGGTTCGCCCGTGTTCTTCTGGGTGTGGTAGATTTTTATCGTCATCTGATGGTCACGAGCGCTGCTTTGTGTGCCTGGGCATTCAGCATGCAGCAGCAGCATTCGTGGATGACTCATGTTCTTTCTGTGGGAACATGACCATCTCTTCACTGAGGTCGAGACTCAATGATCTCACTAGAGTGAGAGCCCCGGTCCCCCCTACTCGATCGGCTTCCTTCACGGAAGGGGGCCGGTCGACCCGGGGACCCGGTAGCTTAAGCGTGACGGTGTGGGATAAAGCCCCGACGATTCCTCGGGCCACACCTCCCGCCTCAGTGCGAGAGCCAGCGAGCGTTAGCTCGATTCAGTCGGCTGCCTCCTCGGCGGCGCCGGCTGCTTCGGGCAGCGCTCCAGATGATGATGTAATGTCTATCACAGCATCACTAGGCGGGCTAGAGTCCTCGGGAGATGAGGATGCGGCTGCGTTGCCTCCTTCCGGGGTGCCAGCGTTGTCCGCATCGGATCCCGAGCTGACGGCCATGCTGTCTCGAGCTGCTGGGAGTATCGGGCTAGAATCGAAACCTCCATCCTGCCCCGATCTCACGGATGGATAATTGGTATTTGGACAAAGCTGCCGCCGCAAGGCCACGGCCAACTCCAATACCTTTTTTTCCCGAGCTGCATGCGGAGTTATCGCGCTCTTGGGGGTCTTCTCGGTCCACCCGAGAGCGCGATCTCTCCCCCGCCTTTCCCTCCCTCGATGGTGGGGCCGCCCGTGGGTACACTGGGATGCCCCCGGTGGAGCGCTCTGTCGTGATGCAGCTGTGTCCACAGAGCGCCTCCCCCTGTGGTCCTCCTAAGCACCCATCCAAAGCCTGTTGGTTCTCGTCTGCTATGGCGGCGCGTTCCTATAGAGCGGCGGGACAGGCGGCCTCCGCTTTGCACACCCTGAGCACTTTGCAGGTCTTCCAAGCGAAGATGCTCAGAGACATGCACGAGGGCGGGACTGATCCGACGGCATTTAAAGATTTGCGGTCCGCCACTGACCTTGCTCTCCGGGCAACGAAAGTGGCCGCTCGCGCCGTTGGTCAGGTGATGGCCACCAGTGTGGTCCAGGAGCGTCATCTTTGGCTCAACCTGGCAGACTTTAGGAGCCGAGCGGACTCGCCATGTCCGCGCAGCTCACGAGCGAGCGCGCGCACTCACTGCTGACTTGTCTTCGACAGTTCGAGGGCAAGAGCGCGGTTCCACTGAAACTATTTCAGATGGCTCCTGGGGCATATGGCATCCGTGGCCGCGGTGACGCCGCTCGGTTTGCTTCATATGAGACCGCTTCAGCTGTGGCTTCGCGATCGAGTCCCGAGGTGGGCATGGCATCGCGGTTCGCTCCGAGTTCCAGTGACTCCAGCGTGCCGCCGAACCTTCTTCCCGTGGTCGAACCTCAGCTTCTTACGGACCGGCGTCCCTATCCAGCGAGTTTCCAGGCATCTCGTTGTCTCCACGGATGCATCTACCACGGGTTGGGGTGCCATGTGCAATGGGCATGCAGCCGCCGGTTCCTGGACAGGAGCCCAGCGCCTCATGCACATCAATTGCCTCGAGCTGCTGGCAGTACGGCTCGCCCTACACCGCTTCAGAGCGTTGATCTCGGGCCAGCACGTGCTTGTCCGTTCAGACAACACTACGGCAGTAGCGTACATCAACCACCAGGGGGGTCTACGCTCACGCCGGTTGTCGCAGCTCGCCCGCCACCTCATGATATGGAGTCAGAAGCACCTGAGGTCCCTTTGTGCAGTATACATTCCTGAAGACCGGAACCTGGCAGCCGACGAGCTGTCACGGGTCCGTCCCATCTCCAGCGAATGGCGATTCCATCCCCAGTCGGTCCAGCTGATTTGGGACCAGTTCGGGGAGGCACAGATAGATCTGTTCGCATCTCGGGACTCGTCCCACTGCGCCCAGTTTTATTCCCTGGCCGGGGGTACGCTCGGCTCAGATGCGCTGGCGCACAGCTGGCCACGGGGCCCACGCAAGTATGCGTTTCCCCCAGTGAGCCTCCTTGCACGGGTGTTGTGCAAGATCAAGGAGGACGAGGAGCAGGTCTTGCTGGTAGCCCCCTACTGGCCCACCAAGACGTGGTTCTCCGAACTCATGCTCTTCGCGACAGCACCTCCTTGGCCTATTCCTCTGAGACAGGACCTACTCTCTCAGAGACGGGGCACTCTGTGGCACCCTCGTCCCGATCTTTGGAGGCTGCACGTGTGGCTCCTGGACGGGACGAGGCAGGTTTGAGTTCACTGCCACCTGCGGTGGCGGCAACCATCACTTCCACAAGAGCGTCGTCCACGAGACACCTTTATGCGTTGAAGTGGAACCTCTTCGTCAATTGGTGGTGTTCTCGCGGAGAAGACCCCCGGAGGTGTTCGATCGAGGTCGTGCTTTCCTTCCTGCAAGAAGGGTTGGAGCGCAGGCTGTCGCCCTCCACCCTTAAGGTTTACGTCGCGGCCATTGCCGCTTCTCATGAAGCAGTGGAAGGTAAGTCCTTAGGGAAGCACGACCTGATCATCAGGTTCCTGAGGGGAGCGAGGAGGCTGCATCCGCCTCGTCCTCCCCTCGTACCCTCTTGGGACCTCTCGGTAGTTTTAAGTGCTCTGCAGAGGCATCCCTTTGAGCCTTTGCAATCGGTAGAGTTAAAGTTTCGGTCCATGAAGACAGCACTCCTGGTTGCATTGGCCTCCATCAAGAGGGTGGGGGACCTGCACGCATTCTCCGTTGACGAAGCGTGCCTGGAGTTCGGGCCGGCTTACTCTCACGTGATCCTGAGACCCCGGCCTGGATATGTGCCCAAGGTTCCCACCACTCCCTTCCGGGACCAGGTGGTGAACCTGCAAGCGCTGCCCCTGGAGGAGGCAGACCCAGCCTTGGCACTGCTCTGTCCGGTACGTGCTCTTCGCACCTATGTCGACAGAACGCAGTGTTTCAGGACCTCAGACCAGCTCTTTGTCTTTTATGGGGGGAGCCAGAAGGGAAGGGCTCTCTCAAAGCAACAGCTGTCCCACTGGATAGTGGACGCTATTGCTTTGTCTTACCAGCAGCAAGGCCGTCCGTGCCCCCTTGGTGTGACGGCCCATTCCACTCGGAGTGTAGCCTCCTCTTGGGCTCTAGCGCACGACGCCTCGCTAACAGACATCTGCAGAGCTGCAGGCTGGGCGACACCCAACACCTTCGCCAGATTCTATAATCTGCGAATTGAGCCAGTGTCCTCTCACGTTCTCATTTCGGCCAGTTCTGGACCTGCTCAGGTGTCTTCGCTTGCTCGCCACTCCACTCCCCGGACTGGATAAGTGCGATATTTCCTCAGTTCTTCCATTGAAGTCTTGAGTCCTCCAGCACCGACGATGCTGGCTAGGTGCCTCCATGCGTACGGTTCCCCATGGTAACCGTCTCATGTGTATTATCCACTGCAAGCCTCTCTGAGCATGTGTCTTCCCTTGGCAAGCCATCTGCCACCCCTGGAGTTGAATTCTTAGCAGCCACCTGCGGTTGGTGCTCCAGTGTCTCCATATGCGTTCCTACGTGGCCATATGTGTATTTCTAAGTCCTCCCTTCGGTAGGCATCTGGTAACATGTCCCTCCCGGGATATGTTTCCCAGTGTACCTTGGTAATCCTGTGTCAAAGTAGAATCCCAAAAAAAAAAAAAAAAAAAAAAAGAGAGGAGGGGTCCAGACTTTCGCAGGGCACTGGAAGACAGCTTGAAGATGGCGTGATGGCACAGACCCCCAATCTCCGTCACTTCTGACGTAACTTGAAGTGACTACGAAAGGGAACGTCTCGGTTACGTATGTAACCCTCGTTCCCTGAGTAGGGAACGGAGACGTTACGTCTCCCTGCCACTTCTGCTGTATCGCTGGGTAGATGCCGAGTTCAGTCTTGGCTCCTCAGCGAAGACATACTGCGGTTGCGTTCACTTCCTCCTATTATACTCACGGAGTAGGGCGGAGTACGCTATGCAAATTTCCGCAGCCCCAAGGCATTGCATGCCATTGGCTCGTTTTTAAATACTCGAAGAGGATTGGCTTTCTATGCGAAACCCCCAATCTCCGTCACTTCTGACGTAACGTCTCCGTTCCCTACTCAGGGAACGAGGGTTACATACGTAACCGAGACGTTTTGTGATCCTCTAGTTAAAGGTACAATATGTAGGATTTTTCACCACCAGGGGTCGCCAACCTTTATATAATAACAAACAAAGGTGTATATTTATAACGCAAAGCATTAAGCAGAATTATGGATCTTGTCTTCAAGCTGATGGATCTTGTATGGATGAGTGAATACACTTATGTTTTCATCATGACTGTGGTGTGAAGCACGGCGCGATTGCTAATGAGAGACAGATACAAACGACAAATTCGAGTATTGTGAATATAAAGGATTATATTTAGAGATGCACCAATTGAACGGCTGGTGATCGGAATCGGCCGATTTTCACGTGATCGGCCATGATCGGCGATCGGCCGGTCAGTCTGACATATGCGATTTTATGCCGGTCAAATGCACTTGGGCGCCGCATGATTAATGTAGCGCATCAGTCTCACACGTGCAAAGAGTGCACATGGAACGCACGTAGTAAACCTCGTGAATTAACGGCCGTTTCACACTGCAAGCGGAAGGAGCGCTTTTTTTTTTGGCGTGCATGTTAATCCACACCGGTAGCCGGAGCAGCGCGTGAGCGTCGAGCAGGACCGTCACGTGAGCATGTTAGTCACTGAGTGCATTCACACCGGGAGCCAGAGGTGCGCGTTAGCGTCGAGCAGGAGCGAAACGCGGTTTTCGGCTTCCAGTGTAGTTTTTGCTGCGCTCAAAGCAACTATGTATCACACGAAATATGTTCTGAGGATACTATTTTGCAAATCGCAATTACGTTAAATGCCAACATATAAGCAGTGCTATTACATTGGTCCTTAACCTAATACTATTGCAGTGCAATTACGTTTGTCCTGAACATAATACATCCGAAGCAGGTTTCTTTACTATTTATGCATAATCGTGGCATTAAATTTTTGACTCTATTGCTTTCAACTGTCTTATCAATTAAGTTCATTCGCATTTATTAATATAATAGGCCAACGTTACTCATAACAGTTAAATGTTAACATTTCGCTCTGTTCGTGCGTTTGGAGGATTAACGTTAGCCTGCGTGGTGTTAAAAAGGAATGCACTTTTAACCTTAAAGATGTATTGTTTAACCATTTTGTAGTATTTAGTGTATTTACACAAAAAGCATTTTCTCCAATAAAACACAACATACTGATACAATCACGAAAGACATACATTTTCTTAGCTAGATGTAAACCAAATCCTAGAATCCATTCATTGTTTGCAAGAAACAGATCCAAATTTAGCCTTTTATCCAGTGATCTTCATCTTCATATCTCAGCAGCGACAGCAAACATCAAATCCGCGCTGGTGATGAATTCAAATTCAAAAAATGCGCCTTCAAGAAGCGTTACGACATGTTTTACGGCAGTGATATCAAACGCTCATTGGCTCTCACCTGCTTCGTCACAGATTGCGACATGCCGTGTTTCAGTCGGTGTAGTACGTTTGAAATGGAGAAGAGTGCGCACCTTCAGAGAGCGAACCGAAATCAGATTAACATTTTCATGGATTAATATTAATAACTTTAATTCTGATCTGTACCTCATACACAACTACTATAATACTGCCAGAGGACTGCGATGTGAACGACTTTTGGTAACGTTAACGTTACCGGTTTTGACATTTTCACAATAAATTATTGTGAAATGTACTTGTCTGTCTGTTATGTTTTTTCCTTTATAATTGTGTTATCCTACGTAGTTTTAAGGAATGGTTATGGCTAGGTTTAGGGGTAGGGATGGGATTAGTGGCCTCTTGAATTACAAAATATATTGTAATGCTAAAACTCATTTACCTACACATCTCTGTCCATTATGTTTTAGTGCTATCCTATATATATTCTGTATAAAATGAATATGTTTAGGTTTTGGGACTGAGTAGGATTAAGGGATCTTGTTACATTTATCTTTAAAAGTGAAAGTATACAGATATTGTTATGATATGAAATATACGTAAATAGTTAACGTTTAAAAGCTGTAAAGCTGTAGCTGTAAAAACGTAATAACGTTACGTTTAAATGTTGCAAATACGTCCATATTATACGTTTTAGCAACGTACGTTTTATATCTTTGAAAATAACGTATTAATACCTACGTATTAACAATGAGACATTAGGTTAAGGACCAACGTAATAGCACTGCTTATATGTTGGCGTGTAACGTAATTGCGATTTGCAAAATAGTTTCCTCAGAACGTATTTCGTGTGATACAGGGTTGGCTCAAAGTGAATTTTGTGAATTTTGATGGACAAAATACATGTGATTTCATCCAAAAATGTCCATGTCTGGTGTGTTTTAGCAAGAACTGAAGTAGGCAAGACTATGTCAGAAAAGGAAATGAAGATTTTAAAATATTTATAGAAAATGTACCCATTTAAGCATGTTTTTATTGATTCCCAATAGTTTCCCTGCACATGCTCCACTTGTCCTGTTTAGCCTGGCTGGACATGTGTCAGATGAGAGAAGAACTGTTTGAGAAATATAACTTGAGTTGCCAATGATGTACAAATGATTGCAATAGGTCTGTATGTGAGAGAGAGAAATAAGGCTATGTTTATTTTAAATAAAATGCTATTGAATTTAAATGCTAAATCATTATTTTTTTTGGTTATTGGATGTGAAAAGGAAATGGTTCTTCCTTAACACTGCACTTTAGAAGCGGCTCAGCACTGAGCTCCTTCAGCGGCTCTACACTGAGCTCCTCCCGAGTGACCGAGCTTCTCACCCTATCTCTAAGGGATCGCCCAGCCACCCTGAGGAGAAAGCTCATTTCGGCCGCCTGTATCCGGGATCTTGTCCTTTCGGTCATGACCCAAAGCTCATGACCATAGGTGAGAGTAGGAGTAGACTGACCGGTAAATCCAGAGCTTTGCCTTGCGGCTCAGCTCCTTCTTCACCACAACAGACCTGTACATCGACCACATTACTGCAGAAGCTGCACCAATCTCTCTGTCAATCTCCCGTTCCATCCTTCCCTCACTCGTGAACAAAACCCCAAGATACTTAAACTCCTCCACTTGAGGAAGGATCTCTCCAACAACCTGAAGTGGGCAAGCCACCCTTTTCTGACTGAGGACCATGGGCTCGGATTTGGCAGTGCTTATTTTCATCCCAGCCGCTTCACACTCGGCTGCAAACCATCCCAGTGCATGCTGAAGATCTGAAGGGACCAACACGACAACATCATCCGCAAAGAGCAGAGACGAAATCGCGTGGTCCCCAAATCGGACACCCTCCGGCCCCTGCTTGCACCTAGAAATTGTGTCCATAAAAATTATGAACAGAACCGGCGACAAAGGGCAGCCCTGCCGGTATCCAACATGCACCAGGAAGAAGTCTGACTCCTGCTTCGGTCATGCAGGGACCGGAGAGCCCTTGGGGTTGGGACCCCATACTCCCGGAGATAAAAACATATCTCCACTTCATCTCCACTGTTAAGCGGATGCACCTTTAGAGAGAAATGCACGTTTACGGATTAAATAATTAGAAGTTACCGGTATAACTTTTGATTCGAATTTTGTTCATTTTAAATAGGACATTTCAAGCTTTAGTCTACATGGGTGATATTTTGTTTTAGTTCTCGCGCTCCAGTTCACAGAAATCATGAAACCGAGCCTGATTGTTTTTTATTTTATTTGACAAAAGCACAACGTTTTCTTGTTATTGTGAGTTAAGTTTGCACAAATAAGTTTGCACACGGAGCCCGCGCTGTGTGAACAAAAGCCGTAATCTTGAGAAAGAAATTGAGCTCATAAGCAAACTATAGACGCTGCTGAGACATGTCACGTGTCTTTGCGGGTTGTGTGTGAACGCACTCTCTGATCTCTCAAATACTGAGTCAACTCAGCAACAGGAGCTGCTTGTACCAAAGAAACACGGGAAAAAAGAGAGAGTGACAAACGCCCAGCAACAAGTGCCTCCACTACACAAAGCAGCTTTTGATAACACAAGCATAAATGCTATAAAATATGCAAAAGATTGTTTTTTTAGTTTTATACAAGTTATATTTTACTTTTAAGATGGCAATTTACAATAATTTATTTTGACTATATAAATAACTATTTTCTACATTTTTTAAAATATTTTTTAATATTTAATAAGCATTAAAAGCTATCTGTGTGTTTCCTTACTTTAGAATCTCAAAGATAGAATTATGCACTCTTTCGTTAGAAATATTAATAATAATAAATATGTAAAAATGTAAAATAATTGTTCAATAATCGTATTCGAGGTAACTTGTTCGATTAATCGTGATTATGATTTTAGCCAAAATCGTCCAGCCCTATAACATCGTATAAATTAGAGGTCACGGTGATGTATCGGTACAGATCGTTTATTGTTGGAACTATTGTTATCGGCAAAAAAAAACACACAGATAGCTTTTTCCGGCTTGCATCCATTTCTGGAGCGGCTGAGAAGAAGTCAGTCATTACACAGTACGAGAATGCGCTGAGAAGAGGCGGAATAACAAACTGGCTGAGTTGTTTATGTTAAACGTATGAGGCTGCAGAGAGAACACGCAGCACAGAGAGCACTGACACTTCAGATCCACATTTAAAACACAGACAATGGTATGAATACAGAACACTAAAGTATGCCATGTCATTATGAAGTAATTCATTTGTTGACAAGGTGCTGCATTAGCAGAGAAAGAAAAGAAGTTTGCCGTCGAGTCTGAGAGGACAAACATGAGAAGTGGCTACCTCAAGAGATTAAAGCAATATGACAAAAACATGCAGACATGACCCAAATGTTAAATGTCACAATTGTTACCATCTGGTTGCATTAGTTTATATCTAGCTGGTCACTTTTATGCATTCATGAGCCGGCAAAGTTTAATATTTTAAGTTAGTGAGATGATTGCTTTCTCAACATCGAGGTTCATGTAGCCGACAGAAACAGTCTAAATTTCATTTCTTTTTTTTAATCACTACAATACTTGTTATTTTGATTAGATCATCATGAAGTGTTCTAAAACAGAAGAAAATAAAGTGAGAGACTATACATGTAACATAGGTATTATTTGTTCTAGCCTTTGCAGATATTTAAATATGACCTTCTTCTTTAAGCATGACTCATAGTCATTGTTTGTTAATTTCAACACTTACTAATACATTTTAAATTGATTTTAAATTTGTATTTGATCTTTTATTACCTTAGTTAATGTACTATGAACTAATATGAATGATCAACGTACAATAGTACTGCTCAAATATTATTACATGCAGTAAAAAACATATTGCATAAAGCATACAGTTCACGAAAGCTAGCCATTAGGCTACATCCTTAATAACAAATGGCACTTTAAAAGTGTTACCTATGAAAGTGACATACTAGGGCTATGTTTCTAGGTTATAGCTAAAGAGACGTACACATTTACGTATAGCCTAATACTTTAATGTTTAAATTATTTTCTGTAGAATTCGTTCAGTAGAACTTCTCATTCATGTATTTATTTCATTTAGAACATTTCAGCTCAGTTTTATTTTTAATACAAGTCCAGTAGCCTATCCATTAAAAAAATATTGATGAATAACCAGTTATCGCCATGTACGGTCAAACCAAAATATCAGTAAAATCCACTATCGGTCGACCTCTAGTATAAATGTTAAAATATTGGAGCTCGATCTCATGAAAGTTAATATCTATACCACGAATTTCAATTCACGTGCGATTTAAACGCCAATTTCGCCAAAAATATTTTTTGCGTGCTTTCGCGTGCATATGACGTGCACTTTATGGTGTGTAACTGAACTAACACTTTGCTGCATTAACTTTTAATTAAATAATTATATTTAATTTATACCGTGCAGACTATTTGCAGTGTTATTTTACATTTGATTATGCAATGTCTGAATACAGTTCTGTTGTATTTATCTCTGCTTGTAATTTGTTTATTACATTCTATGCAGATTTAGGCCTACTTCTTTACAAAATCACAAAGTAACTTTTTCCTAATATCGTACAGCCCTAGAGACAATAAACACACACACACACACACACGTTCAGATTCAATGTCTTTCAGCCTGAAGGATGCATTAGAAAATACACAGTATTACCATCCTCACTAACAATAAATGCAATTAACATAATACACAGGTCTGAAATGAGGTAATACATATGGCTAAAACAAGATTTTTTGCTTTCAGATTTTTTAACATCAAAATGAAAGCAAAACCCATTTAAAGGAAATGTCCACAGACTTAATCCACCAAAATTATATGTGGAGATTTTTTTTTTTATAAACGCATAGCCTAACCTTATTCCAGTTTTATGGCACTTCTATAAACTCAAAACTTAACGAGGCTTCAGCAAAGTGAGGATTCATTTTGCAGCTTTATTGTAATTTTGGCTCGTATAATCAGGGTCGATCACCAGTAAACACAACAGTAGAGAGAACTCGTAATCCATAAAGTCAGGCAGCAAACTTACATCACGAAGACAATAAACATTCCAAGAGTAATCCAGAGGAAGACAAAACCACAGGAAGAAACGCTCAGATGTTCACCAGAGCAACATCCCAATGAGGATCTTCTTCTTCTTTAGGAGTATATGGCGGTTGGCAAACAAGCTAAAACTTACATTTACCGCCACCAAGTGGAAAGGAGTGTGAAGCGTCAACAGAGTTAAGCAAATTATATATATATATATATATATATATATAATAACATCTATATCCTGTCATCCAGTCCTGTTTCCCTTAGATACCTGATTAAAGCACTATAAATCCTTTTCTCTTTCTGTGTGTTTTGAAATATGCTATTTATTAACATTGTATTAATGCCTACATAGCTGTTTCTATAAACTAGCTTCTTTCGATTTTGTATTCTGAGACTGAATCAACACATGTTCAACTGTTTCTGACAATCCACATTTATCACAATTCCCCGATTCTCTTTTCCCTATGATAAACAGTTAGTAATTAATGTTGTATGTCCCATTCAAAGCCTAGATAGATTCTTCCTTTCTGCTTCCTTATTTCGTTCACTCAACCCCAACTTTGTTTTGAATTTAATACAAATACCTACCTTTTATCTCCTTATCCCATTTCTTTTTCCACATCTTGTTTAGAGCAGATTTTATTAATGCTTTTGTATATAAAATTTTATTATATTGTTGTCTGAGGTCAATTTATGATGTTCGCTTGGTTTTTGCATTCAAAAACATCAAAATGAATAAGTAATAGGCTAAGTATTTTGTACCCTAGTTTTGAGCCTAGCTGAAAAACGCTCGGTTTTAATGGGCGTCTCGCACTGAAGACTTGGAGGTAAACGCCCACTGCTGTGAGTGGAGAACAGTTTTGCATATTATAATGAGTTTCAACTTACCGTCGACGCACTTGGGGGAAATTGTTTTGAAAACGTCCAATGTTGTAAAATGGCAACCGGAATGATTCGCCCATACATGTTCGACCCAGAGTCCTTGTCTTGCACATTTCCTGTCGGATCCAATATAGACGGCACAGCACCGTTCTGTTTTTTGTGGCGGGAAAAATCTTAATGGACTTTTCACTAATTTCCTCCACTTATGCAGTTATTTCTCTCTATTTGCATTCACTTATTTCCCAAAGTCATCTTTAATGTTGAATTGTCAATTTTAAGAGAACATCACAGAAGCTGACTTGTTGATTTTCCTAAAATATTTTTAGTCACTATTATGGTGATTAATGTTCCCTTTGTTTGGTCACTTGGAACTTAATTTATATTATTATTATTCTCTTCCCATTGATGCAGTGGTGCAACAAAAAATCAATTATATGATTTCAAAGGCAGAGAAGTAATGTGTGAATGTATGAATATATATATATACACACTCAATATACATACTAGGGGTGTGCAAAGCAGCCGCTATTTGTATTTGTATTTGTATTTGTTCAGGGAGGAAAAGTATTTGTATTTGTATTCGAGTAAAATTCAAAATAGGCATAAAAATCTTTAAAAATAGGCCTACTTTATAGTGTATGGATTCTTTAATTATATCCATTATAATAATTATGGATATGCAATATTGGTTGATTTTTTCTATAAATCCAGCAATGAACATGTAACAAGAAAAGTTGAAAAGAAAATAACAGTCATCCATTACCTCATGAACCATGGTTAAACCAACAACTAATAAAATACAATTGTGAACATTATGAACCCCAACACCACGGTGGAGGACGCTGTGCAGACACAGAATAAGTTATATGGATAATTTATAGTGAGGAGGTTGATTATGAGCCCGACGCGAAGCCTGAAGGGTTTTCGCTATAACTACGCCTCGCTCTACATTACCCCGCTTATTACATGGCTACCTACCAAATAAATCAATAATTTGACTCAAAATATGGATATAAAAAGGAGTTTATTGATTTAAAAAACGATTGTATCGCTCCCGCTAAAAAAGAAAAATAGTCCGTTCTGTCTCTACGTTTAGAATCCATGGCAACGCTCTGTTTTTCATAGCAACGGTGTGTTATACTTATAAGCAGCGGCCTGTTATAATAACAGACCGCATTCTACATTGGAATTCAACCAAGCCATGAAACAAATAATTACCGTTACCGAGCTAACAGAGCTACGTAAACAGAGCGAACATGAAAGCACCCGTCTGCAGACGTCAATAATGGAATATACTCCCGATCAAACTCCGCTTCCCAAAAGTTATAAACTGCCACCGGAACATAGTTAAGGTACAAACATCTATTAAACAAAAATAGTGATGCAGTTAAGTGTTTTTTTTTTTCGCTCAGCCGAGCCCTCTGTTGCTGTGTGGAGCAGCCTGTGTCAGTCACCTCTTCCTGAACGTCACTCACTCAAATCGCGCACTGACTCAAGTCACTCAACTCGCGTCTCGTGAGGAACGCAGCTTTTTGATATAAAGTATTTCTTGTTCCCGAATACAAATATTTTTTTAAGTATTTGTTCGGAATAAGTATTCGTAAAAAACACATTATTTGTACCTTTCCGAATACCGTATTCGGATTCGGCTCCACCCCTAATACATACATATATAGTATATATTCAGTATATATATATACACACGCATACATATGCATACACATATATATGTATAAATGTGTGTGTATGATTGATGTATAACCCTTTCATGTCAATTAATTATAGATTATGTACCAGGCAAACTCAATAGGTTTTTTTTTACTTTCGGTTGCCTTCTCTAGTTCTTTTCTTTGTTCAGAGTACTTTCTACTCGTCAAGAGTATATGTTGTACATTTCCCACTTCTCCACAATGAATGCATAATCCAGTCCGGTGTTTTCCTATTAACTTCAAGCAGTTTATTAATCTTGTGTGCCCTATTCTCAACCTTGTAAGCTTAGTGTCCTCCTGTCTTCTTATTCTGTTTTTTAACCATCACTTTTTTCTGGATGCTTTATAAATGTCTTCATTTCTCTTCCTGATCCATGTATCCTGACACATTTTATTTATAGTATATTTAATGAAAACTTTAATTTTCTAATTTGCTATATTTGTATATGTATATTCTCTGCCTTCAGGGCTTCTTTTGCTAATGTATCCATCTTTTTATTTCAAATACCCACATGCACTGGAACCCAGGTACACTGGACAATTTGTTGTTGTGTTAATCTAAAATTAATTGATTGTTTTCATCTAAAAGATCTTGCTTATATAGATTTCCACTCTGAATACTTGCTAGGAAGGACATGGAATCTGATCAGATTACTATTACTGTATAAGCGGTTTAATTTACCATTACCCTCCTGTTATTTTAACAGTTTATTCCTGTTAATGTTTTTTTACAGTGCACTCCCCGAAATGTTTTTCAACAGGAATTTTCTGTGAATCACAGAAAAAAACAAAAAAAAAAAAACAGGAGGATTACTATTATTTTCCTGTAAAATCACTGTTTATTTTGTTTTCATTGAATATTCTTAATTATTTTAGCGTGTACCACAGATTGTTATAGAGATATTCTAGCTTGAGTTAATACAAGAATAGGCATAATCCATCAGATAACACTTAAGTGAAAGAAAACAAATAGTTCCGTGACGAAATTAACTTTTTTATTGTAATACAAACACTGAAAGATAAATACTTACAAATGTAGTCACACATGGATCAGACCAATCAAGTCAAGTCACATTTATTTATATAGTGCTTTTCACAATACACATTGTATCAAAGCAGCTTCACAGTGATAACATAAAAGTAGTACAACACAGATCAATAATATTGTTAAATATTAAATATCCCCAAGTGAGCAAGCCAAAAGCAAGGCAACAGTGGCAAGGAACCAAAACTCCATCAGATTGGATGGAGAAAAAACCTTGGGAGAACCCAGTCGGGGGCCAGTTCTCCTCTGGCTAACATTCATATTGTTTATATACAAATATTAAATATAAATATTGTTTATATATTAACATATCGCCGCCGTTGAGTCGTCTCTTCACAGGCGTTGGTCTTCTCATCACAGGCGTTGGGGCATCCGAATCCCCGTGAGAGGTTGGATACAAAACTGGACCTGAACTGGACAAGCGTCCCAAGATAACAGCAGAAAGGCAGATGGGAAATAATTAGCATAGCTGATGTTCATAATGATTTCCATTATACAGGAGTCGGTGTTAGAAAACCGCTATATCATAAACTCTCCACAACCCAACCATACGCGCCGACCCGTTTGACTAAGGCTGTCGAGCCCCACTGGTGCGGTAATGCGTTTCAGTGGCAAACGGTTCCGTATGGCATAACAGAGGACTAAAAGGTAAGCATTATGTGAATGCTTGACTAAAGAGATGCGTCTTTAATCTAGTTTTAAACTGTGTCAGCGAGTCAGAGCCTCGGACCGTATCGGGAAGGCTATTCCAGAGTTTTGGAGCTAAATGCGAGAACGCCCTCCCTCCTTTACTGGACTTAGATAGCCTAGGAATGACCAGAAGCCTTGAATTTAGTGATCTTAAGGAACGCGGTGGATTGTAGGGCGAAAGAAGGTCCGTTAAGTACATAGGAGCTAAACCATTTAGGGCTTTATAGGTCAGTAGTAGTACTTTGTAGTTGATACGGAACTTAATAGGTAACCAGTGTAGAGATGATAAAATCGGTGTTATATAATCATATTTTCTTGACCTAGTAAGAACTCTAGCAGCTGTATTTTGTACTAACTGTAGCTTGTTTATTGAGGATGCAGGACAACCGGCTAATAAAGCATTACAGTAATCTAGTCTTGAGGTCATGAATGCATGAACTAAATTTTCTGCATCAGAAACAGATAGCATGTTACGTAGCTTAGAATGTTTCTAAGGTGGAAAAAGGCTGTTCTTGTAACATATGAAATATGATTTTCGAAAGACAAGTTGCACTCTAGTATAACACCCAGGTCTTTAACTGTAGTGGATAAAGTAACAGGACATCCGTCTATATTAAAGTTGTATCGTGAGAGGTTTTGTGAGTAGTTTTTTGGATCAATAAGTAATAGCTCCGTTTTATCTGAATTTAATAGCAGGAAATTACGCGTCATCCAGCATTTTATATCTTTGAGACACTGTCAATTTAGATGAGTTAGTGTTTTAATTTGGTCTTGATGAAATATATAATTGAGTGTCGTCAGCGTAACAGTGGAAGTTAATTCCATGTTTTCTTATAATATTACCAAGTGGCAGCATATATATTGAGAATAGCAGAGGGCCTAAAACCAATCCTTGCGGTACTCCATAGTCTACTGACGTTATCTTTGATTTTTCCCCATTTAAACAGACAAAAAGATAACGCTCCGATAACTACGATCTAAACCAGCCTAATGCCTGTCCCTGAACACCAGTGTAGTTTTGTAGTCGATCCAAGAGTATTTTATGATCTATAGTGTCGAACGCAGCGCTAAGATCAAGTAGAACTAGTATTGAGATACAGCCTTGGTCAGAAGCTAAAAGTAAATCATTTGTAATTTTAACTAGCGCAGTTTCTGTACTATGATGCGGTCTGAATCCTGACTGGAATTTTTCATAGATATCATTTTCTTGCAAAAAAGAGCACAATTGAGCGGACACTACTTTTTCGAGTATTTTGGACATAAATGGAAGATTTGAAATGGGTCTGTAATTTGCTAAGTTATTTGGATCTAATTGCGGTTTCTTAATGAGAGGTTTTATTACAGCCAGCTTGAATATTGTTGGAACAAAAATACCTAAAGATAAAGACGAGTTAATAATATTGAGGAGAGGCTCTTCCACTACAGGTAACACTTCTTTCAGTAGTTTAGTGGGCATTGGATCTAATAAACATGTTGTTGGTTTCCCAGACAGCAAACTGACATTGAATCAACGTGGAAACGACGTCTCTCATGACATTAAAAAACAACGTTGATTTTGCTCATCGAATTAACGTTGAACCAACGTCAGACGCGGCATTCTTCAAAGCTAAATGAAAATCGAAAATTGGTTTGCTTTCATAACGTTGAAACAACGCGTTGATTTCAAGTTGATTTTCCGTTAGTTTTGAAAGAATGACGCGTCTGACGTTGGTTCAACGTTAATTCCATGAGCAAAACAATGTCAGATCAACGTTGTTTCGATGTCATATTTCCATGTTGATTCAATGTCAGTTTGCTATCTGGGTTAGAAGCAATGATAAGTTTATTTAGCTCTTCCTGTCCTATCGTTGTAAAGCGGTGTAGTTGTTCTAGAGGGGCCATAATTGAAGCTGAATCATAAGACACCATAGCGGATTGTACATTTATAATTGTGTTTTGGATGCTTTCTATTTTCTCATTGAAGTAATTCATAAAATCATTACTACTAAACTGTAACGGTATATTTTGCTCTGGTGATGTCTGTTATTTTTTAGTCTAGCCGCGGTGTTAAATAAAAACCTTGGATTATTTTGGTTATTTTCGATTAGTTTGCAGAGATGCTCAGCCCTGGCTGTTTTTAGGGACTTTTTATAACGTGACATGCTGTCTTTCCACGCGATTCTAAAGACCTCTAAATTAGTTTGTTTCCATTTACGCTCTAAGTTACGGGTTTCTCTCTTGATAGCATGCGTAGCACTGTTGTACCATGGTGCTTTAGTTTTCTTTCTAACCTTTTTTAATTTGATTGGTGCAACAATATCTAATGTACTAGTGAAAATGGTGCTTAAACTGCTAGTCATTTCCTTTAATTCATCTGTTTGTTTGGGTTCACTTAGCAGCTTAGATAGATCAGGTAAGCTATTTGAGAATCCATCTATAGTGGTTGGAAGGATTGTTCTGCCTGGTCTATAACGTGGCGCAACATGACATATTTCAGCAGTACGTATTATGCAAGTGTAATGACCATGACATATTTCAGCAGTACGTATTATGCAAGTGTAATGACCAGTGTACGCACCATGTAATGATCAGTGACATCATCGCTTTGCGGTATAATATCTATATCAGTTGGATCGGTTCCATATGATATAATTAAATCGAGTGTATGATTTAGACGGTGAGTGGGACCACTGACGGTTTGTTTGACCCCAAAGGAGTTCAATAAGTCTGTAAACGCAGCCCCTAAAGCATAATTTGTATTATCTACGTGTATGTTAAAATCTCCAACAATTATTGCTTTATCAACATTCACCAATAGATCCGAGAGAAAGTCTGCAAAGTCTTTTAGGAATTCAGCATATGGCCCTGGAGGTCTATATACAGTAGCCAAGGCTAGAGATAATATGGATTTCCTTCTTACATTTAAGAGCGTAACATTTAGCACAAGTACTTCAAATTAATTAAACCTGTGACCTGTTTTCTGAGTAATATTAAAAATATCTATAGATTGTTGCAACACCGCCGCCACGACCGATCAGACGAGGCTCATGTTTATAACAGTATCCTGGCGGAGTAGATTCATTTAGACCGAAATACTCATGCATGTGTATGCTTGTAAGATGTGTATGGTTACATGGTGAGTTGAAATACACATTGTAGTTAAATTATTTATTAATTCATTATTATTTATAATGAAGTGATAATATACAGCACACATATTTGCAGTATAATGTCTGACAGCAGTGACAAGACAGGGAAGAGTGTATTCCTACGGTGAGAGACGTTTTTTTTTAATTCATGAAAAGTTATGAAAATAACATTATAATAATGACTCTGACATAGTTTAAAACATCTCTGACCACAGAAAATGAATCAGGAAAACAAGTTTCAATATAGCACAGAAGTCTCAATAGCTTTCATACCAGTCTTTCCAAATAAAAGCTTTGCATCATAAAATCATAGAATTATGTTTGTTGTTTCTTTGAATGCAAACTCCACGACCCACTCTTTTGGAAGCAACTCCATATTTTGTTCATATCACACCATTTACTTGAATGTATTTGACATGAAAATATATGGCAAGCAGTTTTAGCTTAAATTGCACCCAGCCTTACTACGTATGTATTTAATGATGCACACATATCATTTAAAACCTTTTTCATTTTATGGAGTCAGATGAAACGAGTTAATACATAAGATAAAATGTATTGTATTTAATTAAAAGTCCGTTTGCCATGGGAAAAACGCAACACGCGCGAGACCTTCACCTCTGATCGAGTAACGTCATTGGATTGATTTAGCAGGCCTTACAACAGTGTAAACTAAAGTTTTAATGACTTTTAATAAGAGTCCAATTAACTGAAAACACTTAAAAAATTGTTATATAATTACTTATAAAATAACTATAATTAATTGTACTAACATACAATACTAATTGTGGGGAGTCATTTTTCTGCCTTTTTTCTTTAGACCAAAAAAAAAAAAAAGAAATTTCGGCCAATTAATTTCGGGTTTAATGATATAGTTAACAAATTTGCTAATGTTACAATTAAAAAATGAATCAAATTCAGGGAATTTTTTTTTTCCCATTTATGAACATATACCTGACTGTTGCTTTTCTGCATTTATTTCCAGTCTTTTCATTTTGGTATTTTTTATTT
Source organism: Pimephales promelas (assembly GCF_988280905.1). NCBI lineage: Eukaryota > Metazoa > Chordata > Actinopteri > Cypriniformes > Leuciscidae > Pimephales > Pimephales promelas. Next base: position 3,827,384 of record NC_142784.1, on the reverse strand, counting down.
TATTTGAGTAAGTGTTCAATTAAAATCATTTTCAATCATTTTCTTGTTCTCCAACATATAAAACACAAATCTTGCGGAATTTCACAGCAACACTAGTTTATTAGTTAACTAACTACACACATTCACTTTGTGTCAATCTAACAGAACACTTGCTCACTGTGACATAGAACAATGCTTTCTAATATGAGTCACTAGATTACTTGATTGGGTGAAACTCTTTCCACACTGAATACATACGGCTTCCCTCCAGTGTGAACTCGCTCGTGTTCTTTCAGGTTTCCAGACCGAGTGAAACTCTTGTCACAATATGAGCACTTGTAAGGTTTTTCTCCAGTATGAATTCTTTGGTGCCGTTTCAGATCACGAGATATAGTAAATCTCTTCCCACAGTCAAAGCACATTTAATCTCTCATTTCATTGTGTGTTTTTTTGGTGCCGTTTAAAACTGTCCAGCCATGAAAAACTCTTTCCACAGAGAGAACACACATAAGGCTTCTCATCTGAATGAACTTTCAGGTGTTGGTTTAGATTTGCTGATGAAATAAATTCTTTACCACACTGATCACAATGGCTTTTCTCCAGAGTGACGGAGCAGATGAACACTGAGATTTGATGAATGAGAAAAACTCTTTCCACACTGAGTGCATATATACGGTTTCTCCCCAGTATGAATTCTCACGTGTGTGTTAAGGTGTCCTTTCCATGAGAAACTCTTTCCACACTGAGTGCATATATACGGTTTCTCTCCAGTGTGAATTCTCATGTGTGTGTTAAGGTCTCCTTTCCATGAGAAACTCTTTCCACACTGAGTGCATGTATATGGTTTCTCTCCAGTGTGAATTCTCATGTGTGTGTTAAGGTTTCCTTTATGTGTGAAACTCTTTCCACACTGAGTGCATGTATACGGTTTCTCTCCAGTGTGAATTCTCATGTGTGTGTTAAGGTGTACTTTCTGTGAGAAACTCTTTCCACACTGAGTGCATGTATTCGGTTTCTCTGCAGCGTGAATACTCATGTGTGTGTTAAGGTGTCCTTTATGTGTGAAAATCTTTCCACACTGAGTGCAGGTGTGTGTCTTTTTGGCTTTTTTTCTTTGAATTGTAAAGCTACGATGTTCCTCCTCCTCTTCAATCTGTTCTTGTCTTTGCTCTTTCACTCTCACCTGGTCTAAAATACACAGAAATACAGTTAGAATCAGTTCAAATGAACCCTTATTTAATAGCAGAAAATAACAGAGATCAGAACTTTCACTTTTTGTTTTATTATTCACTTGTTAATATATGTTAGACAACTGCTAAATGGTTATGACCCTTTGGATGTATATCATGTATCATCCATATACTGTTTATTCAATCACATCTACCAAAGCATCAACAATGAAGAATCAAGAATGGACACCAACCTATTTGTTCCTCTGTATCTTCATGTTTTATTCTGGATAGTTCTGGATCACTCATGTCTTCAATCTCCTCTTTAATAAACTCCATCTTCAACAGTCACACAGATTAGCTGCTACTCATGGAGTTTGTCCTTCTCTTATAGGATGTTGGGAATATTCCCAGTATTTATTGGTGAATTGTTATGGGAGGGGCTTCACTGCAGGTGTGAACTGTGATCACTGTGTTTTTATCCAATCTGCATTTAAAAAGTACAGGACCATCATGTTAAACTGAGCAGCTGAAAAAAACTCTTTGTCTCCAAAAGTTCCCTGTTTTCAGCTCATTCATTATGGTGATCTCTGAGATCTTCTGTAAATTGGCACATTAAATAGTTTTATTGGTGTCAACAGACTGAAACAAACTACAGCATCACCTTTCACTTCAGTTATTGTCTTTGCTCTTTCACTTCCATCGAGTCTGAATCATTTAAACATTATGTTTTAGACATGCCGGCTCTGCTTATTTTTCAAACCTATTAGAAGAAAATAAACATAATCTTAGATATCTATTTGAAACAGTGGCTAAACTAACGAAAAAGAAAGCTTCAAGCCCAGAAGTGTCCAACACAGCAGTAATGACTTTATGAATTTCTTCACTTATAAGATTGATAATATCAGTTACAAAATTATAACTATGCAACTGTCTTCTACGGTATAGCATCAGCATTTTGCAAACTCGTTATCATCTAAATCAACAACTTGTATGCTAGACCCTATACCAACTAAACTACTGAAAGAGATGCTTCCAGAGGTCAGATCCTTTTCTTAATATCGTTAATTTGTCTTTGTCGCTAGGATACGTACCAAAAGCCTGGCTATGATAAAACCGCTTGTTAAAAAAACACAACTTGATCCTATAGAATTAGTTAATTACAGGCCAACTTCGAATCTTCGAAGCAGTATCTTCGAAGCAGTATCCTCGTATCCAGTATCCTAGAAATGATATCTGCATGAATTTTCAGTCAGGATTTAGATCGTACCATATAGTACTGAGACAGCTCTCATTAGAGTCACAGAGGATCTGCTCTTATTTTTTGATCGTGGTTGTATCTCTCTATTAGTGTTACTCGATCTTAGTGCTGCATTTGACACAATTGACTGCAACATAATTCATAATTTTTATGGACAGAATTTCTAAGCGCAGCCAGGGGCCGGAGGGTGTCCGGTTTGGGGACCACACGATTTCGTCTCTGCTCTTCGCGGATGATGTTGTCGTGTTGGCCCCTTCATACCAGGACCTTCAGCGTGCACTGGGACGGTTTGCAGCCGAGTGTGAAGTGGCTGGGATGAAAATAAGCACCTCCAAATCCGAGGCCATGGTCCTCAGCCGGAAAAGGGTGGCTTACCCTCTTCAGGTTGGTGGAGAGATCCTTCCTCAAGTGAAGGAGTTTAAGTATCTTGGGGTTTTGTTCACGAGTGAGGGAAGGATGGAACGGGAGATTGACAGACGGATTGGTGCAGCTTCTGCAGTAATGCGGTCGATGTACCGGTCCGTTGTGGTGAAGAAGGAGCTGAGCCGTAAGGCAAAGCTCTCGATTTACCGGTCAATCTACATTCCTACTCTCACCTATGGTCATGAGCTTTGGGTCATGACCGAAAGGACAAGATCCCGGATACAGGCGGCTGAAATGAGCTTTCTCCGCAGGGTGGCTGGGCGATCCCTTAGAGATAGGGTGAGAAGCTCTGTCACTCGGGAGGAGCTCAGAGTAGAGCCGCTGCTCCTCCACATCGAGAGGGGTCAGCTGAGGTGGCTCGGGCATCTGTTCCGGATGCCTCCTGGACGCCTTCCTGGGAGGTGTTCCGGGCACGTCCCACTGGGCGGAGGCCCCGGGGAAGACCTAGGACACGCTGGAGAGACTATGTCTCCCGGTTGGCCTGGGAACGCCTCGGTATCCCCCCAGAAGAGCTGGAAGTGTCTAGGGAGAGGGAAGTCTGGGCATCTCTGCTTAGACTGCTGCCCACGCGACCCGGCTCCGGATGAGCGGAAGAAGATGGTATGGTATGGTATGGACTGTAACATTCTTTTAAACAGACTAGACATTTGTGGAATTGCATTAGCATGGTCATTAGCATGTCATACTTATCTGACCATTATCAGTTTGTTGCAGTTCACGAGTTCACACTTACATATAATTTTGAGTGAGTAAGATTCAATGCGTATTTGGCGTGCTGTCCGGAGGGAGGGCTCCGAGCTCGGAATTCCGCCCGAACCCAGAGTACTCCCCCCAAAAGGCTAAAGAGCAGAGGACAGCCGCCGGACTAAAGACCCCCCAAAGAGTGCCAAGATTGGCGGGCTGGGATCTCAAGAAGGGGCCTGGATGCTTGTTCAGGGAGGCCCGTGATGTTGGCTCACTGCATGGACTGACCCTTGTTGACTGCGAAAAAAGTGCGGTTGTTGTATACTTGTCCAGGAGGTTTTCACGCTGCATCCACTGTAAGACAAAATACTCACTGAAATGAAAGAGAAAACGTGAGTGCTCTACCTGGAACTTTCTCGCTCCATCCGCTGTGAGACAAATGCTCGCTGAATGGAAAGAGGAAAATTGGAAAGTGGAAAAAAAAAATGAGTGCTTGACCAGGAGATTCTCACACTGTATCCACTGAGAGACCAACTGCTCGCTGGATGAAAGAGAAAAATATAAATGCTCTACTGGGAAAGCTCTCACTCCGTCCGCTGTGAGACCAATGCTCGCTGGACGATAAGAGGAAAACTGAAAAGAAGAAAATGAGTGCGTATCCAGGAGATTTTCTCGTACTCTCGTCCGCAGTGAGACTGAATGCTCACCTGATAAACAAGAGAAAAATGTAAGTGCTCTACTGGGAAAGCTCTCACTCCATCCGCTGTGAGACCGATGCTCGCTGGATGGAAAAAGGAAAACTGAAAAGTGGAAAAAAATTAGTGCTTATCCAGGAGATTTTCTCGTACTCTCGTCCGCAGTGAGACTGAATGTTCACCGGATAAACAAGAGAAAATGTAAGTGCTCTACTGGGAAAGCTCTCACTCCGTCCGCTGTGAGACCAATGTTTGCTGGACGGAAAGAGAGAACCTGAAAAGAGGAAAAAATGAGTGCTTGCCCAGGAGATTTTCTCACACTGCATCCGCTGTGAGACCAACTGCTCGCTGGATGAAAGAGAAAAATGTAAGGGCTCCTCTGGGAAAGCACTCACTCTGCTTACAAAGTGATGGCGGTTTTTTGAGTGTCTAAGAAAACGAAAAAGGGTAATTTAAACATGGCATTGAGTGTGTGAGCGGAACTGAAGGGTTGGTAGCTTATGCGGAAAGCCTGAATACATTTGATGAGAATTTCCAGTGGTATGGGTTGTCCGGAGTCAGGGGCGGGTGGGCTGGGATCTTTGAATCCCTTTAATCAGGGTTTGTGAATTGTTTATCTCCACAGAAGGAGTGCCGTACAACAGTTTATGAGAAAAACTGGATGCCGCTCAAATAACCTTTAATGGAACCAATTTGTAGGTTCTTCATGGTATTAGGAGATAAAAGATTTGATTGAAAAGAGAAGAATCAGGGAAAGGCAAGTTATAAGAGACATTTTTTATCGTTTTCTTTCTTTATGTTACCTCCAAGCGGTAACATAGGATTGAAGGGTCCTGGGAGATACTGCTTGGAGGATAACTTTTGATGCGTGCAACGTCCGCTTGGAGACCAATGCTTGCTGGACAGAGAAAATAATCAATTAGGGGTTTTAGCAGGAATAATAATTCTGAATGGTGATAAATGGTGTACTGGAGAGAAAACATCACTGTTATAGCAGTGTAGTAAATAAGCCAGAGAAACAGAGCTCCTGCGGGAGCAGAGATGTCACTGCTTGAGCAGTGTAGAAAATTATCCAGAGAAACAGAGCACCTGTGGGAGCAGAGTAGACATCACTGCTGGGGCAGTGTAGTAAATTAGCCAGAGAAACAGAGCTCCTGTGGGAGCAGAGTAGACATCATTGCTGTGGCAGTGTAGAAAATAAGCTAGAGAAAGAGAGCTCCAGTGGGAGCAGAGTAGACATCACTGCTGGGGCAGTGTAGAAAATTAGCCAGAAAAACAGAGCTCCCGTGGGAGCAGAGTAGACATCACTGCTATGGCAGTGTAAAAAATTAGCCAGAGAAACAGAGCTCCTATGGGAGCAGAGTAGACATCACTGCTGGGGCAGAGTAGAAAATTAGCCAGAGAAACAAATCTCCTGTGGGAGCAGAGGAGACGTCACTGCTGGGGCAGAATAGAAAATTAGCCAGGGAAACATAGCTCCTGTGGGAGCAGATGAGACATCACTGCTGGGGCAGTGTAGAAAATTAGCCAGAGAAACAGAGCTCCTGTGGGAGCAGAGGAGACGTCACTGCTGGGGCAGAGCAGAAAATTAGCCAGAGAAACACAGCTCCTGTGGGAGCAGAGTAGACATCACTGCTGGGGCAGTGTAGAAAATTAGCCAGAGAAACAGAGCTCCAGTGGGAGCAGAGGAGACGTCACTGCTGGGGCAGAGTAGAAAAATTAGCCAGAGAAACAGAGCTCCTGTGGTAGCAGAGTAGGCATCACTGCTGGAGCAGTGTAGAAAATTAGCCAGAGAAACAGAGCTCCATTGGGAGCAGAGTAGACATCACTGCTGGGGCAGTGGAGAAATTAGCCAGAGAAACAGAGCTCCATTGGGAGCAGAGGAGACGTCACTGCTGGGGCAGTGGAGAAAATTAGCCAGAGAAACAGAGCTCCATTGGGTGCAGAGTAGACGTCACTGCTGGGGCAGAGTAGAAAATTAGCCAGAGAAACAGAGCTCCAGTGGGAGCAGAGTAGACGTCAATGCTGGGGCAGAGTAGAAAATTAGCCAGAGAAACAGAGCTCCAGTGGGAGCAGAGTAGACGTCACTTCTGGGGCAGAGTAGAAAATTAGCCAGAGAAAGAGAGCTCCAGTGGGAGCAGAGTAGACATCACTGCTGGGGCAGTGTAAAAAATTTGCCAGAGAAACAGAGCTCCATTGGGAGCAGAGGAGACGTCATTGCTGTGGCAGTGTAGACAATAAGCTAGAGAAAGAGAGCTCCAGTGGGAGCAGAGTAGACACCACTGCTGGGGCAGTGTAGAAAATTAGCCATAAAAACAGAGCTCCTATGGGAGCAGAGTAGACATCACTGCTAGGGCAAGTGTAGAAAATTAGCCAGAGAAGCAAATCTCCTGTGGGAGCAGAGGAGACGTCACTGCTGGGGCAGAGTAGAAAATTAGCCAGAGAAACATAGTTCCTGTGGGAGCAGATGAGACATCACTGCTGGGGCAGTGTAGAATATTAGCCAGAGAAACAGAGCTCCTGTGGCAGCAGAGTAGACATCACTGCTGGGGCAGTGTAGAAAATTAGCCAGAGAAACAGAGCTCCAGTGGGAGCAGAGGAGACGTAACTCCTGGAGCAGTGTAGAAAATTAGCCAGAGAAAGAGAGCTCCTGTGGTAGCAGAGTAGACATCACTGCTGGGGCAGTGTAGAAAATTAGCCAGAGAAACAGAGCTCCAGTGGGAGCAGAGGAGACGTTACAGCTGGGGCAGAGTAGAAAAATTAGCCAGAGAAACAGAGCTCCTGTGGTAGCAGAGTAGGCATCACTGCTGGAGCAGTGTAGAAAATTAGCCAGAGAAACAGAGCTCCATTGGGAGCAGAGTAGACAACACTGCTGGGGCAGTGGATAAAATTAACCAGAGAAACAGAGCTCCATTGGGAGCAGAGGAGACGTCACTGCTGGGGCAGAGCAGAAAATTAGCCAGAGAAACACAGCTCCTGTGGGAGCAGAGTAGACATCACTGCTGGGGCAGTGTAGAAAATTAGCCAGAGAAACAGAGCTCCAGTGGGAGCAGAGGAGACGTAACTGCTGGGGCAGAGTAGAAAAATTAGCCAGAGAAACAGAGCTCCTGTGGTAGCAGAGTAGGCATCACTGCTGGAGCAGTGTAGAAAATTAGCCAGAGAAACAGAGCTCCATTGGGAGCAGAGTAGACAACACTGCTGGGGCAGTGGATAAAATTAGCCAGAGAAACAGAGCTCCAGTGGGAGCAGAGGAGACGTAACTGCTGGGGCAGAGTAGAAAAATTAGCCAGAGAAACAGCTCCTGTGGTAGCAGAGTAGGCATCACTGCTGGAGCAGTGTAGAAAAATTAGCCAGAGAAACAGAGCTCCATTGGGAGCAGAGTAGACAACACTGCTGGGGCAGTGGATAAAATTAGCCAGAGAAACAGAGCTCCATTGGGAGCAGAGGAAACGTCACTGCTGGGGCAGTGGAGAAAATTAGCCAGAGAAACAGAGCTCCATTGGGAGCAGAGGAGACGTCACTGCTGGGGTAGTGTAGAAAATTAGCCAGAGAAACAGAGCTCCATTGGGAGCAGAGTAGACGTCACTGCTGGGGCAGAGTAGAAAATTAGCCAGAGAAACAGAGCTCCAGTGGGAGCAGAGTAGACGTCACTTCTGGGACAGAGTAGAAAATTAGCCAGAGAAACAGAGCTCCATTGGGAGCAGAGGAGACGTCACTGCTGGAGCAGTGTAGAAAATTAGCCAGAGAAACAGAGCTCCATTGGGAGCAGAGTAGACGTCACTGCTGGGGCAAAGTAGAAAATAAGCCAGAGAAACAGAGCTCCAGTGGGAGCAGAGTAGACGTCACTTCTGGGGCAGAGTAGAAAAATTAGCCAGAGAAACAGAGCTCCTGTGGTAGCAGAGTAGGCATCACTGCTGGAGCAGTGTAGAAAAATTAGCCAGAGAAACAGAGCTCCATTGGGAGCAGAGTAGACAACACTGCTGGGGCAGTGGATAAAATTACCCAGAGAAACAGAGCTCCATTGGGAGCAGAGGAAACGTCACTGCTGGGGCAGTGGAGAAAATTAGCCAGAGAAACAGAGCTCCATTGGGAGCAGAGGAGACGTCACTGCTGGGGTAGTGTAGAAAATTAGCCAGAGAAACAGAGCTCCATTGGGAGCAGAGTAGACGTCACTGCTGGGGCAGAGTAGAAAATTAGCCAGAGAAACAGAGCTCCAGTGGGAGCAGAGTAGACGTCACTTCTGGGACAGAGTAGAAAATTAGCCAGAGAAACAGAGCTCCATTGGGAGCAGAGTAGACGTCACTGCTGGGGCAAAGTAGAAAATAAGCCAGAGAAACAGAGCTCCAGTGGGAGCAGAGTAGACGTCACTGCTGGGGCAGTGGAGAAACGTACCTGTGCAAATTGAGCTGTGGTGTGAAGCCGAGCAAAGGGGGAAGTAGATTGGGGCCTGGCTGGCCGATGATCATCTTCTTGAGCGTAAACAACGATGCGAAAAAAAGGGGAGATTAAATCTTTGCAGGATTATGCACATCTTTATTAACGTTTCAAAATGGCTTAGGGAACTTTCACCCTGGCAGTTAAGTCCGATAACGGGGCATGGTTCGCATGAAAAATTGCTAATGTGAACGCCATCATGGGACCCGGGTGCGCACTGGGGTACCGAACCCGAGACTACCTTGAGGAGGTGGTACGGACTACCCAGCACGGACTCGGGTGCGCACTTGTTCAGGAAGTAAAGTATCCTGCGCATGCGTTTTAGCTTATTGTGATGTATTCAGTTAAATAAGTAAGGGATGATAGTGTTGACAACATAGTTTTACAAAATCATATGGGAAAGAACAATAATTTATGAACTTTACTCCCAAACACAAATTTTGTTTAAATCAGTAAAACTGTTAGCCTATGCCAAATTAAAATTGGACAAACTATACATTTGGCCTAAAAGACATTGAACTACCTGAGTAACCAATTACCTGAGCTGAACAAACTAGGGCTCTTGGTCTGAACAACTGAACAAACTGAACATGAGGTATTGCTCCTTTGTTCAGATCTTTAACTTAAACTCAGTCCAACCTCTTTTGGAGAATTCTGACCAATGAGACAATGGCATCATCTACGAGGTGGATCCAGTTTCTGCTTATCGTTATCTTGTGATCTGCCTGGTTCTCCCGCACTTAGCAGAGAAACAAGAGACCACAGTTTAAGGATTATTATAATCATAAAACAAAACATTTTACACAGATTTCAATCAAGCCATCTTTTGAATTAAGAGCGAATGATTCTTTCGATAGGTAGGAAGCACAATGCTCTCATTCACACACAGGAGTTATAAACAATCACAATAGTTAATAACAATTACATGATTAATATGTGATCTAAGCATTACACAAACACGAACATGAATTGTAGGAAGCAATAAGAATTATGATGTTTGATTATAAGTCCAAGAATAGTTCTGTGGTGAGTTTATATGGTTTTATGTGTGAGATCTCAGATCTCAACAGTGAGGTTAATGTGTGTTCAAAAGTCAGGCAAAGTGATATCTGAGTTAGGAAAAGATCTGTGTAACATCTCTGTCCAGGATCAAAAGGGTGGCCCCCTTCCTGTGGCATTCTGTTGGTCTGCAGGACCATAAAAAGTCTTCTGAGGGGGGGTTTATTGTCCCCCAAAGTAGACCTTTTGGGGCCATCCAGTTGATGGAATGTGAGCTCCAGAAACTGGAGAGCTGGATCACATTTGAATTAATTCCATGAGAGATGAATTTGATTAAGTTGTGTTTGATTCGCCTCAATTCGTTACACTGTCATATGACAAAACAAATGACATTTTGCTTGTTATATTAAATTATATTTTTAGTATATAAAAAGTTATTTAATTAAGTATTGGTCAGCATTTAATATTATTATTTTGTTTAAGTTTTGGGGTGGGCTAACAATGCAATTCATTCTGAGGTAATATTAATTTTAAGGAGTGATACTTACATTTTTTAAATATATAAAATCAACAGTTTTCTCCAAAAGAGATCTTCGAGCAGCCGTCTCCTTTGTGTAGACATTACAAAAGCAGAGGAAAACTGTTCTAGGTTGTGCTGTCAAGTTACTGATGTTTTGAAGTGTCAGTGCACCTGTCGCTCATATAATTTAAACTTATTACATGCAAGATCATGCATGGAAACATACTATAGTTTACGTAACAAACATAATTACAAAACAGAAAATATAAAGATCATTGGTTTGTGTACTTCAAAATATGACATGAAATTATATTTATACACAGGAAAAAAGAACAATAAAAAGGCTAAATATCTTCATTATAGTTCTTTATAATACATAAAAAAGTTGTTATATGTCTGAGGGATGAAACGAGGTAAATTCATGAAGAAAAAGAGGAAAACTTAAAGGAGAAACTTATGGGTATAAAATAAAATTAACAATCAAGAGATGATGATTTTGGGGTTTCTTAATAAAAAAAAAATCGTTATAAGAATAACACTGTTGGTCACATTAGTAAGGTTTAAAATATAACAACTTAAATCAACCCTAAATGTATTCACAAAATAAATGGGCAGCTGTTTCTTCAACAATACCAAAATCAAAATGAGCAAGTTTCATCAATATCAAGATATTTATAGATAGATTAATTAAACGTATCGTTCATATATTATAAGGTGTTGCGCTTGTGATAACACGTAGTAGGTCACATGATAACATGGCAGATGTCCGGTTCACATTCATACTCAATGAGATTTGGCTATAAAGTACCTACTCTTTTAGCGCTCAATAAGTAAGTACTTATTGAAATTAAGTACCTACTCATTGCAGCCTTAGTCTGATTCAAACAGGTTTTGTAGCATTAGCATAGCCCTAATTGGACTGATCCATTTGTAGTTTTGTCTGGGGGAGGGGACTAGCAGCTAAATATATTTTTCTTTTTCATTTACTTTGCTCTCTTTATATATATATATATATATATATATATATATATTCAATTTCTCAGTGATGTATGTGTAACCTTGATGTATGTGTTAAGTTCCAGCATAAGAGCTGGGGCATTGGCAAGGTTGACTTTTCTACTTGCCAGATGTTGTGTTATTACTCTGTTGCTTTCATTATCAAAAAAGCGAACAAGCACATTGAGTACTTTATCCATATTCAAGGTTGTTGCTTCATCAACATTGAGTGAGAACATGCATTTTTTTAGCTTCTCAGACAAATATTTTTTGAACTGTAGTGCAATCCCATGAGTGTTCATGTAACTTGCATGTTGATTAGAAACCGACAGGCTAGTTAATGCTTTTTTGTCTTCTGCTAGTTTTCTACACAGGGTGACCAGTGGCTGCGAAATTTTGAATGACAAATCATGTTCTGCTATAAATGTGCACACACGTATCTTTAAATTGCAGACACGGTCAGTCATAGACAACGGTGTGTCAGCTAACAGTTGCTCCCGGCAACGTCGTCGTAAGTTTGAGTGCACAGGGCCGCGGCTCTATGACCGGAGTTTAAATCATGACAAGCAAGCACTTTCTTACCGCTGCTGGGGCCTCATGTATAAACGTTGCGTACGCACAAAATGGGCATAGAAATATGTGTACGCATTTTTCCACGCGCACATCGGGATTTATAAAAAATAAACTTGGCGTAAATAAGTGCGCACCGTAAGGATGCTCTTGACCGTGCGTATGCACTCTTTTAGAAGAGTATGGGTTTTGGCGACACCGATGGTGAGCTGGAGTCAAATGTCTTTTTGCTTACTATTAGACAGAGAATCTAAAGAAAATTATACATCTACAGAAAGATAATACAAATATAATTTCACAAACCTATCATCACTTGAAGCAAACATCCGCCCCATCTTAAATGACCGCACCAGCACGCGCGTTGGGCCGTTTGGTGAAACTGACGCATATAGCCTATAATCTAACGGCAGATGGAGTAAAACCGTAAATCTTCATTATGAGTCCAAATCATAAATACAGTCCATATTCACAATAATAGTTTAAATATATATATATATATATATATATATATATATTCAATAAATAGAAATAGACCTATTTGTTGTGGATGCATTGCTTTTGAACACTTTTCTTCTGGCATGCTGTGGTTTAATGTTTTAACTAGAGATTGTCTGAGAAAACGGTTTCGTTGCACAACCATGTCTATCTCTTTCCATTAAAATATAAATCAATTAAAAATACTATTTGGCCAGTGGAAAAGATTGAGAAAAACTGTCTCTGAAATGTGTTTAACACTATTTGATTTATTCATTCAAAAACAAGGCAAGGATATAGGCTACTAAAAAAAAATGTTTGTAATAATGTGACGGCACATCCGCATTTCATATTTTCCTAACGTCTTATACCGTTAAACTTAACGTGGATGAATAATCATATGCAAATGATATGAGATTAGGATATGCATATTTAAACTAGGCGTTGTAATCTCCATATATGGTTATTTCGGGGAGGAGACGCACGTGCGCATAATCTACCGCTGACTGGGATTTATAAAGTGAATTCTGTGCAGGTTCAGGCGTACAAACGGTTTTATAAATCTGAAAACTTTTGTGCGTACGCAAATTCTGCCTTATGTGCGTACGCACACTTTAAGGATGAAATCTACGCAAAGTTTTATACATGAGGCCCCTGGCATACAGTAGCTTCCTCAAGCAAATCGTGCAGAAACAAGCACCGGGCTCTCTCAGTTTCTTGCACCAACTGCCAAACGGCTTGCCATCTCGACTTTCTCGAGTCCTTTATCTATTCCTAGGACATCGTCCCCAGGCTTCATAAACTTGGCCTCCATTCTCTCACGACAACGTAAATATAATGTGACATTGACGTACAGGTGTCAATCATACTGTGTTGCCAGGACCCGCCCTTCTCTGCTTCTGATAGGCTTGTAACGTTAGGTAGAGCTGCGTTCCTCTCATATGATTGGTTGGTGAAACAAATTGACTCGAAAATATTAAACCGCGCGCAGTTTCCCAATTATATATATATATATATATATATATATATATTTTTTTTTTTTTTCCCTCACGGCCGCACGCCGGAGATCCGGCATGGTGCCGGAATACTTTAAGCCCTGTATATATGTATATTTAACTGCCAGTATTCCCCAGTTAATGTTCTCGCCCAGTGTTTGCTGAACCAAGACCTCAGTGTTAAATGTGTATGCTCGCTCCGGCTACAAGTTTTCCCCGTTCGATATTGCAGAGAAGTGTACTGCAGAGAAGTGTGCTTGCCCTGTATAACTTGTTCTGTCTATTTAAATAGAAGAGTCTTCTGCCACTGCCTTCTTGTGTGATGCCCGTCTGAAGGAGGGACACACCCTAGCCTCAGCACTGTTTCCTTAGAGCAACACCACCCAGCCGTAAGCCTGATTCTCCATCTTACAGAGGAATGTGCCTGCACCTGTATCAAATGCTCTGTCTTTAAATAGATGATTCTTCTGCCACTGCCTTCTTGTGTGATGCCCGTCTGAAGGAGGGACAAACTCTAGCCTCAGCGCTGTTTGCTTAGAGCAACACCACCCCGCCATAAGCCTGATTCTCCATCCTACAGAGGAGTGTGCCTGCACCTGTATAAATTGCTTTGTCTGTTCAAATAGATGATTCTTCTGCCTACTGCCCTCTTGTGTGATGCCTGTCTGAAGGAGGGACACACCCTAGCCTCAGCACTGTCTGCTTAGAGCAACACACCCAGCCGTAAGCCTGATTCTCCATCTTACAGAGTAATGTGCCTGCACCTGTATAAATTGCTTTGTCTGTTTGAATGAGGCCCGGAGGGCCTCGTACCTGCTGCCCAGTGACGCTACGGGAGTGTATCCTGCCCTGAGGAGACAAACCTACCCGGCTACCCACCTGACTGGCTGCGAGTTCGCCTCCTGGTCCTCGCAACCCCCGTGCCGACCACCTACTGAACAGTTGACGGCCTGGGAACGTACCGACCCGTCTACCCACCTGTTCTCCAGTGAGGCCCCGCTGCCATCTGAGACTCCACCCACCTGTCCTCGGAGAGGGAAACTGACCTGCCACTCGCCTGTCCGGTTGAAGAATCCCGCTCCTGGTCCGTGGTCCTGGTCCCGGCCCGTCCGGATATCTGCCTGTATTGCGCCCAAGAAGGTTTACTTACCACGCTACTTGCCTGCTTGCCGGACCGGTTGTCGAATTCCTCCCCCTCCGTGTCTGCCTGTGGCAAGGGACAGTATGGTGAATCCCTTGGTTTCCACCTTCCTGTGGAGAGATACGAAGTCCACATCAAGACTTTTAAATCCCGCTTTTATTCAATAAAGATTGTTACTTTTAAAATTCTACTTGTCTGTCTGGTCTGTGGTACGCTCCTCAAGGTGGTCCTGGGTTTGAGGGGTGGGTGCAGTCTGACTTAGCCCCACGCCCCCCCACCCCGACCTGTGACACAACCTTCTGAAGAAGCAAACCCACATGAATACTTGCCCTGCAATTTTTGTTATGGTTTTTTCAGAAAACGTGAGCTTTCATGCAAAACACGAAATGATCTCCCTCGGGAAAACTCACGCAAAAGAAAAAGAGTCCAAGCTGCAGCTTCCCGTCTCATCCCTATAAAAGTAAATACAACACAAAGATGTCGTAAAATCATTGGCAGGATGATGCATGACGAGGTGTCTCTTGAGGTAAAATCGACGAACTTATTTGTGAGTATAGTGATAGATTATTAGAGAGGCATGGGAGCGATCCATCTAAAGATGGCTATGTTAGTCAAAAAATTAGAGAACTGGGGACATTTGTAATTGCTGCAAAGTCTCTGAAACCAAATGTGAAAAATCTTACTGATATCTTAATTCCACCAATGTTTAAAGGCATCTGGTTACACTAACTCAAAGTACCGCTATGATAGACCATCTCTCGGACAGTTGGTGATATACTTATAGGCAATTATGTAAAAGCAGAAAATGAGGTTGCTGCAAACAGAGTCAGGAGTTTTCTCGGTTCAGTGAATTCAGAGTAGAACCACTATATCTCACACTGTGCTAGGACAAACCTAGAGGAAAACAAATTGAACAAGAAAGAAATGATTCCTCTAACTGAAGACATAGTTAACCCTTCAAATATATTTGAAGTCAACTGAAGAAAATGCCAGAGAGAAATTAATACAGGGTCCTGATCCTAAAGCATACAGTATGCTCAGTGAAACTCTTCTTTCCCAAATCATACTTTTCTACCGAAGGCGCCAAGGCGAGGCAGCTAAAATGCTACTTCAGACTTATGAGAGCAAAAAATACAGATTCTCTTAATGAGGATGTTACGCAGTGCCTTTCAAAATTAGAAAAGGACTTAGTAAGGACTTCACTAGAGTTGTTATAAGAGGAAAAAGAGGCAGAAAAGTACCAGTGCTTCTCATCAGAGATATGACAAGATCACTTGACTTCCTGATTGAGCACAGGACTCAAGAAAATAACATTTCTGAGACAAACAAATATGTCTTCGCAAGACAAAATTCAGACTGCCACATAAGAGGCTCAGACTGCTTAAGAAAATTTGCAAATTAATGTAATGCAAAACATCCTGAGACCTTGACCTCTACCCAACTGAGAAAACACATCATAACCCTCTGTCAAACAATGAACTTGACCATGAAATGGATCAGGTTGCAAAATTTATGGGACATGACATCCGTATTCACAGAGAATACTATCGCCTAACTGAGAACACGCTTCAACTTGCTAAAATGAGCAAATTTCTCATGGCCATTGAATGTGGAACAACAGTTTACAAAGGAAAATCTCTAGATGAGATTGACTTGGGATTAGAGGGTGAGCATCTAACACTGGAAAGTTGTAACAATATACACTAACTGGGAATTTGGAAAGAACATGTGACTTGCACTATAAAACGTTTTTTTTTTTTTTTTTCACTTTTAGCTTAGACCACAGGCTTACCTCCCAAAGAAGTAAAGAGCAACAACAACATTTTCCAAATAGAAATGTTTTATTTCAAATTAGAAATTAGGCCTAGCCTATGTAAAAAGGAATAGCCTATACAGAAAGTCCTGTAAAATTAAACGAATAAATTGACCTAATAATATTAATAAAAATTATATAAACAAAAATATAAATAAAAATTTTAAAAGTAAATTAACTATTAGGCCAGAATTTTGATAACTGATTTTTTGCGGAACGCGCACGATTAAAATTTAAATTGGCTTATAGCCTATCCATTGTACACACAAACTGCTGTACAATTAAACGAATAAATGGGCCTAATAAAAATAAAAGATAAAAATAAAAAAATATAAGTATATAAACAAAATTGTAAAAAAGGCCTACATAAACATTTTAAAAGTAAATTAACTATTAGGCCAACATTTTGATAACTAAACTTTTGCACAGCGCGCACAATTACAATAAAAATATGCTTATATCAATTGTACAAAAAAAATGCTGTAAAATTAAACGAATCAATGGGCCTAATTATATAAATAAAAATATACAGGCTATGCGCCTACTGTAGGCTACATCAACGTTTTAAAAGTATGCTAAATGAACTATTAGGCCAAAATTCGTATAATTTAACTTTTGCGCAGAGTGCACATGGATTACAATCTAAATGGCTTATGTTGTCAAACTTTAAAAAAAAATAAATAAATTAAAGAAAGAAAGAAAATGAATTGCTTTCCTTATCTACAGTTCTTTTGAGTTCATCTTCAAGAACACAAGTTTGTACAATGTCTGAGGCGTCAGACTCATGCGGTGGTTGCGGAGAAAACCCTCTCTGCCCTTGCAGACCCGCTTGGGATGCTGAACACAATGCGAGCTTCTTTAGCCAGGCGGGGAAAAGACGTGAAGTCAGACTCGTGGTGTGAGCCAGAGCGAAATTGGAGCGGGAAATAGGGCGACGCTCCGTCCTTTTAAAAATGCCACTCTGCGCTCTGTCCAAGATCCGCCCGCTCGCTCCCGCTCCACTCCGCTCACATGCTCTGCACCGGAACGAACAAATAGTGTCCGAAACGGATTGAAGCGCGCATGCATGTGAAGACTCTGTGTAACCGCGCCACCGATCACAGGCGGCAAGGAGCACTTTGATCACTTGATTTAAAAAACAACATATTTCAGGGCTAGATCGCTTCTTTTATTTTACAAACAAACGAAATGAATGGTCTGCCAGTTGGAGATATTTTATTTATTTCTTGTTAGCTATCCGTGCTGCTAGAGCTTTTAAAAAGTGGTGGGGACAATATCGACCCTGGCAAAAAGTGATGGGGACATGTCCCACCCGTCCCACCCGCAAATTACGCCCCTGATTTTATGCATATAATGAAACCAGCATAATTTACTCTTCATATTGTAACAAAACAGCCTATTAGGATTTTGCTAAAAATAACAATAATAATTAAGAAAATAAAAGAACATTTGTGGATGATCACATCAATCTTTAAGAATCCAAATTAAAATGTCACTCCGTTTATAAACTTAATTTAAAACAGATCTTGAAAAAATCCAAGAGTCCTTTCCACTTGATTCCACTATAACAGAAATAAATAATAATTAGAACATGTTACTTTCATAAAGATTTCTTTACAGCTTGTTTCTGCCACAGATTAAAACATTTTAAAAGATAAATTGTTACTAAAAAAAATAGTCTCTACCAATCGATCTACGACGTTCGTAGATCGACTGGTAGACACTATTTTTTCAAAAATGGCTTCTTCCTGTTTTCGCAAAGTTGACTGTATGTATAAAATATCTTCTTATTAAACTGTATGGACACTGACAAAGTTCTCAATGCTTCGGTTTGAATGTAGGGACCCCTATTATGCTGTCGTGTTAGTGTGGGGCTATTTTGAGCCTTGTTAGTGGTAATAACAAGCGATTTTTATTTGTCATTACTAGGGCTGGGGTAAACGATTATTAACTAAACGATTAGTTGGGCGATTATTTTATCGATTAGTCGACTAATCTAATGACTATTTGGACGACTAATATAAAGAATATTTTTTCTGCTGCTCAATTAGTAAAAAAACAATATCTCAAATAAATACTGGCATACTGAATCAAGAAACTATAAGCTGGCTAACATTAGTCTAATGTTATGTATTTGAACACACCATCATTATAACTCTACAACCGCCAAAACCGTGTTATTAAAACATTTTTTATCATAGAGAATGTTTAAATATTAATATCAGCTGAGGAGGGAAACGGAGGCGGAGTTAGTGGTGCGATCGGAGGCTGCTACTACTGGAGATGAATCGGGAGAGGTTTGTGCACCTACTGATCAGCACGTGCTGACACGGAGTAAAGCCTTGTTTATACTCGACACGTCCGCACGAGCGCGAATGTGCGCATGGCAAAAATTACGCGTTGGGTGCGCAAGACCAGGAAGACTGTGGCTGGCTGTGTGTACGCCTTTTTTTGTAACAGCGCGCCCGGCGCCGCGTCCGGAAACGACTTCAAGCCGAATCTGCCCGAGCTTGTACGTCTCACCACACCGGCACCCAGTTTGTGCATCTAAATTGCAATTTTCTTTTCTTAAGGGTTTGTTTACTGTGTGTGATTCATTTAATGGATAGCACATTCACTTCAAGTTGTCTTCGTCCTCTATTCTGAAATGTTTCGGTCTCCCTCGTGTGTGTGGCAAGCTGTACCGCCGGGAACATGCAAAAAATAAATAAATAAAGAAGCGTCAACGCAAAAATATGACGTCGACGCAATTTTGACGTCGAATAATCGACGTCATCGACGCGCCGCTACAGCACTAGTCATTACTCTATGACCTATATACTAGCGTTATACTAGCATTATAGGCTAAACTGTTTTTAGAGATAAAACTATTTACATTCGGCAATCATGAAAACAAATCTCAGATAACGGTTGACTAGATAACAATGTGTACTTAGACCAAAGGATCATTTTGCGCTGGACTTCTCCTTTAACTTTAAATGTTTTATTCTGTGGCGGAAACGACTTTCCGTTACTATAATTGTTATCATAATCCTGTTCTAAAGTAGGCTATAACTTCTAATATAAAAGTACTTACCTTTGTGACCATGTTGTTTTTTTCACAGTTCAATGCCTCCGACGCGCGATCATCATCCATTTTAATAGACCATTTACGCAAAAAAAAAAAAAAAAATATGTCATTGAAGCGT
This sequence comes from Pimephales promelas, assembly GCF_988280905.1. NCBI lineage: Eukaryota > Metazoa > Chordata > Actinopteri > Cypriniformes > Leuciscidae > Pimephales > Pimephales promelas. The sequence continues at coordinate 3,808,043 of NC_142784.1, read as the reverse complement.
AAACCCAGTTCCGTTGTAAGCTTTGTAGAGGGAGAAATGGCAGCTACCGTTAGAGTGTGGTGAAAAGTGTGCAGATACATTCGTCCACTAAAGGGAACAAACTGGGCAAGGAATATAAATTCTTCCACGAAGAGTTTATCCACAATTACCAAGGTAAGAAATCAAGAAATTGCTCAGGCATGTGATTGGCTAAGGACAAAAAAGCAGGAAAATATACCGACTACAGACTGTAACTGCTTTTGTCTTTTACTTTTTTTAAGGGAATCCATCCTGAACCTGTTGGTGAGCTGGTGGTGCAAAAGCCCAAAACGGTGGGCAGGGGTGGATTAAGCCCCATCCACACAACTGCGTTTTCGTTTAAAAACGGAGACCTTTTGCTACGTTTGCACCTCCCGTCCACACTAAAACGGGAAAAACGAAGTTTAGAAATGCTGCAGCTGCGTTTTGAATCTCCGGAGGGCGTTTTAGTGTGGACGAGACGAAACAGAGGAGTTTACAAACGATGATGCAGAGGCTCACGCTCGGCTCTATGATTGGGTGTCATCAGTAATGACGTGTCTTTACTTGTCATCATTACTGACGTGTCATCAGTGATGAAATGCCCTGATTCGCCAACCACTGTTTAAAACCGGCGCGCGCATGCCCAGTGTTGGTGAATGGTCACGTGATCCGCGTTTTCAGTCGTTTTAATGTGGACGGAGATCAATTCTAATACGCAGACAAAATGCTGGTGTGGACGGAGATCGTATTCGTTTTAATTCTCCGTTTTTAAGCGAAAACACAGTAGTGTGGTCGGAGCCTGAGGCTGTCAGGGGCCCCTAGGCTGCTCTCTGCTCTTCTAGTTTGTCCATCTTCACATACAGTGTCCTGGCTTCATCCCGTGTAGTAAGACATTGAGTTGTGTCATTACTGATCTTTTGCAGCGACTCCTGGATTCTGGAATAATTCTGTAGCAGTGCTTTTGTTGCTTGCGCGTGAGCTGACCATCTAGTGTCTGAAAGGCTTTTCAAAGTTTCGATCCTTTGGTTGTCATTTGGCAGTAAACCCGCTGTAATTGTCTGCCAACGGGATGTGGATTTGGGTAAAAATTCAAGTGTTTGCACTAAATTAAAAAATTCCTCCGTCTCAAGGCAGCAGTTAACACTGTTAACACCTACTAAATTTAGTGTATGTGCGGCGCACGGTACCCACTCAACTAATTGGTTTACTTGTTTAATACGAGCTTGTAGGCCACTGTAAACACCAGACATGTTGGCTGCATTGTCGTAACATTGGCCTCTGCAGTTACTGATATCAATGCCCATGTCCTGTAAAACACCAAGCACAGACTGGCAAAGCGACTCTCCTGTATGACTCTGGATTGGCAGAAACTTGTCACATATTGCATGATAAATGTGAGCTGGTCAGTGTGTGTAACATCAGGAGTGGAATCAACACTGATCGAGAAGTACTTTGCCACTTTAATTTGACAGATGATCTCTGCAAGGACCTGTTCCCCCATCAGTTCAATAAATTCTAGGCATGTTGTCGATGAGAGGTATGATGGAGTTCCCTTTCCAGCATTTTTCTATATGTGCTTTCAAAAAGGGATCATACTCGCTGATAACTTCCAGCACACCCATAAAGTTCCCATTATCCGTTTTCCCAAAAACTTCACTATGTCCCCTAAGTGGTAGTCCTCGCTCTGCTAAAAACTTCACCACTGTAACCACCCTCTTTAAAACCTCGGTCCAATATTCGCACTCATTGTCAAATTGTTTTTTTAGTTCTGAATCTATACACCCACCATCTGCACAGCGTGTAACATACGTGAGCATTGCCTTTCTGTGGCTCTCTGATCCCTCATGTTCAGCTAGTCGGACAACTGCATTTTTCCAGGCACTATAGCCTGCTGTCAATGCAGACTGAATATCACTGTCCCCAAATAATTTGCACGCAAAACAAAACACGGTGCCTTTTGAGGGGGAATAAAGTAGCCATTCTCTTGGCTGAGTTTCACCATTTGCCAGCTTTCTTTTAAACAGGTGTAAGGAATTGAGGCGAATCAAACACAGATTAATCAAATTAATCTCTCATGAGATTAATTCACATGGATTCAACACTCCAAAGGTTTTGGAGCTCACATTCCATTGACTGGATGGCTCCAAAAGGTCTGCTTTGGGGAACAATAAACCCCCCCTCAGAAGACTTTTTATGGTCCTGCAGACCAACAGAATAAGGGGGCACTCCTTTGATCCCCTAACAGAGATGTTACGCAGACCTCTTCCCCCACGAGTTGAACATACCACGACCTCATTGTTGAGATCGGAGATCTCCCACATAAAATCAAACTCACTTCAGAACCATTTTCAATGGACTTCTATTCAAACATTTAATTCTATGTTTGCTAATGTTCCTACAATATATGTGTGTGTGGATATTATGCGTTCTTCAATTTGTTTGTAGTTTATTATGCTTAGATCACATATTAATCATGTAATTGTTATTAAGTATTGTGATTTTTTTTATTCCTCTAGAGTGTGAATGCCTCGTTTCATATCAAAAGAATCGTATTCTCTTGATTCAAAAGATGGCTTGATTGAAATCTGTCTAAAATGCTTTGTTTTATGATTATAATATATAATCTTAAACTGTGTTCTCTTGTTTCTCTGCTAAGTGCTGGAGACCAGCGCACAGACCATGCATAAATTATGATAAGAAGTATATCCACCTCTAAAATCATGCCATTATCTCATTGGCCAGAAGTTTCTGGGAGGTTGGACTGAGTTTTAAGTTAAAGATCCAAACAAAGGAACAAGACTTTCTGTTCCTGTTCAGATTTTTGTTCGTGTTCAGTTTTCTGTTCGACCCATTTGAGTTCGTTCAGTAACTGTTAAGTTCGTGCCTCTCTCTAAAACCAGCAAGAGTGTTCCCGTTCGCGCTTCTCTCTGAAACAAAGAGCGTTTTCGCATGCTTCTAGATCGACTAGACCAAATTCGACCAGCAGACACAATAACCCATCCAGATCGGGGTTAATATAGCTCATTCAAGCCATCCAACTCGCCTTACTTTAATTTCTTTCCTTTATTTTCTTTTTCGTAAGAATCTCGTTTCAAAGTTAAGTTTGCTGCAAAGCTTCGTTTTAAACGGCTCTACGCAACGCGCTTCGAACCGTAAGGACTCTCATTGCCTGCTAACGCCCACGTGACCGGCGAGCTCAGGATCTTCCATCCAGGCACTTCCAAAGACAACGGACCCGGCCGGAAAACCCTTCTAGGAAACAGACAAAGGGAACTCCCAAAGCCACGCATGAACTTGCAAGTAACCCTTCAGGCTCTAACTGAACTGGTGCTTTAATGTAAATTGAATAACCTCTCTAAGAAACGAAGGTTTAAATTAACGCTTGGTGGTCCTTTCAGGTCATGTCTTACGTGCATATAGAAAGTTGAAACTTTCTCTCTCACTCTTTCCAACTCACTCATTCCCTTTCGCGACTGTATTTATGTGTGTGTGCGTGATTATGTTTAGACCTTAGTTTTGTGTTTAGAATAGCTAATAAAGTCTTCCATATATTTGAAAAGATACATTTTCTTGTGTCGTGTTTGCACATTTGATGTCTTGTACTGTTCGATCTAAAGTTACCTTGGTAAGACATAGTGTTTCACTATAGATTGGGTGATTCAGTGTAAATCAATGAATCATTCTCTTTGAGCTAAATTGGCCTTCGGCCCCCCCTTAAATACATTTTATGTATATTATTAAATGTTGCATTTGCTACATAGGGTTTTGGAAAAGTATATCTTATAGGGTTTTGGAAAAGTATATCTTTTGATGTTTATGTTGTCTTTCAGAGGCAGCAACGTCTGCGTCTTTGTTATTGTAACTTTCATGTCCAAATTTAATCCAATATGCCCTCATGTCTTCATCAACTTTATACCAACATGCAGGATCCGAGCTATAAGTAGGCTTTTGTGGCCTCTTTTTGTGGTCTCTCCTCCTCCGCAACAGGTGGAGGGGGGCCGGGAATTCCCTCCATCTCTGCCAGGGGCTCGACTGGCCCACAAGCAGGTGAACTCTGTCGACAGCATGGTGCTTCAGGTGGTTGAAGTGTCTCTGTCTCCCTCCTATTAGAGTGAGATGGTTGTCTGGCTGCGGCCTTGTCGCGGAGGTCATCTTGACCGTTGGTGGTGTCTTTACATTTATCACTGATAATGTAAAAAAAAAAAAAAAATAGAACCAGCCTTAAAAACCAATCTGTGTGTAATATGCATGTCATTGCAGTGTTTCCTTTAATTTGTTTTAGCAGTGAGGGCAGGTATCCCCCCCCCCCTAACCTGTTGCTGCGTTTTTTATGTTGCTAGGCAACCACCGAAACAGCTGTCCTGTCAGTCAAGTAAACGTCAAATCAGCCTTTTAAATTTCGCATAGCAGTCAGCACCCAAATATATTTTTATGTCCCACAGATTATATTTCAGGAGCATATGCGACCAAAATGGCTTTGATTTCGAGCATTTATGTTAATTTCTAGCCTTGATGTTTCTTGTAATGTTAGCCATACTTATTTATTTCTTGATTTTGGTGTCTGCGTTTTTTAAAGCCATCTCCCGCGGATGCAGTGACGTTTTTAAGCGCCTCTGCCTCTCAGCGCCTCTGCCTTGCGAGTGGATGAAAGACGCCTATCATAGCAGTCAGCTCTTTTTACGCCGTCTTCCCGTTTTAGTATTTTCCCGTAAAATATCCCGTATTTTTACGCTCTGATTGTGTGAGACGTTCAAGCTCGGACAGATTCTACCACGGACTTGTTAAGACCGGAGACACTGGCTGCGTGACGTGTTTGTTTTTATTTCGGCTCCCATGTTAACAGATTAGAGCTTGCACACTGCCTGCGTGACACGCGCGTCTCCAGAAAATGCGTGCATGCTAGAAATAGAACTGACGCCTATTTTTCACGTGACACGCAAGTGTGTTGAAAGCGTTTCTAAGCAAAAATAAAATAAAAAATAGGAAACGATGTTTATATGTCATTTTGTACACGAATACATATTAATAAATTACATTTTGATGTTTGAAAGTCTAGGTTTTGACATAAATTCGGATATCAATGTAATTTAAACAAATGATAGCTAATATTAATAATAATTAATTAATTCAGAATATTGCCATTATTTTTGCCTATATCTTATTCATGTCATTTTTTTATTTTTACAATCGAGTCCTGGTGTCCACTACAGAGCAGTGGCGTAGCCACGAGGGGGCCTGGGTGGGCCTAGGCCCCCTCATTTACATGTCCGGTCCCCTCAGATTTCTGATTGCTTAAAAAAAAAAAAAATTGTTTTATTAGGATTGATAGATTGACCAATCAAAATGCTGCGCGGTAAAATGCGGCTTATATTCAAACTTGATTTGTTTATATACCGTGTTGCGCGTAACGTATGCTGTCATCTTCATCTTTGCGCGAGAGTCAATATGCCGTGACAATGGCAGGCGCTTAAACTCAAAGTACAATATTACACTTTTTTTAAAAAGCACGGAAAGATCTACTTGAAGAAAATGTGCCATCCACATCAGACTGTTCATTGGCGACAGCGAGTGAAGCGACAGCGAGTGAAGCGGCACCTGAGGCTTCTCAGGAGGACACAGAAACCGAACGACCATCACAGGAGTGTCGCGGTGAGACTTCCACACAGATCGGCACAATGGCAAATGATTTGTCTGCTCTTGATGAACCCCCTTCACAACCAGTGCTGACCACATTTCCTTACACTGAGTTTGCCAGAAAGAATCGTTGCTTTTCCCCAAAATGGTACAGTGAATTCTATATATATATATATATATATATATATAAACATAAATAATGTTGCCCCCTCATTTAAAGACGGGACCCCCTAAAAATGAAATTCTGTCTACGCCCCTGCTACAGAGGTCATCATAGCATAACATATGAATAAAATATATAGATATATTTTCTTTTTTTCATTTGTTTCTTATGCTCTTAAATGTGATTACATGAAGAAGAAAAAAACTTCTGAAAAAAACGTTCTGGGCCTCAGGAGGAAATAAAGATAGGATAGGCTACAATAACAAGTGTGTCTTCTGAGTGACAGTCCACCATCATCAGGCTAAATATAGGCTTTTTAAAGCTACACAAAATGTGTAAATGTTATTGAAATAAACAGACAGCCCACTTCCCTATTTTGCGGATTTTGGAAGATGTGAGCAATACACCGCTAATCCAAATGTCATACATGTAGGCTAGTTATAAACTCTTTAGACTTTTAATGATTAGTGCTTTTATTTTGAAAGTTTGAGGGTAAGAATCGTGTAAAAAAAAAAAATCCCTTATTTTGTGGATGGATTCCGGTAAATCTCCCTTATTTTCAATGTTCAATGTTGACAGCTAGGCCCTAGCTCCCGAATCGTCCCACACGCGAGCTGTTAGTTTAAAAGTCGACTCGGAAGAAAGCGAACATTTTGACAAAAATAAAAAGCGAGGCAGAATTTAGCCATTGCTCACAGCCCTAATAAAATAAACATAGATAGAGGAAACACTGCATTGTGGAATAACTCCCTAAATTCCCTGAAATATTACCGATAACATGATGAGCTAGCTGCAGGCGTTTCAGCTAACGTTAGCTCTGGCAGTCTGCGGTGGATCTTGTCTTCGACTGGATGAAGATTCAGCAGCTTTGAAATATCCAGTCAATTTAGGAATTTTTTAAAAATATCTTGGTCCCTTTGTTCTCTTAACTTTAATATTGTACGTTTCTGTGCTCCACTTTCATGCTTTCTTTCAGCCATTCTGCCTCTGTGCTGTCCAGCAATATAGCAGTGACGTAAATGAAAATGACTGACATGATTTGAGTAGCGCGGGAAGGGGGGTGCTGCAGGGGCTGCAGCAGCAGAAGCCCCCCTCGTCATAGGATCAGCCCCCGTGGACTATAATATAACATTGATTAAATGAATAGCCTATTATATATATATATGATACTAAATTTAATGGCTACTATACAGAGAAATTTCATGTCTTGTCATCAGTCAGCCACAACCATTGGGCCACAAGCCACAACATAATGTTGTAACATCTACTTTCAAGAAAGCTTGCTAAGAAAGATTGCTACATAATAAAGTGAGGGACCAGAGACTTCACATTTCAATGAGCCATGTGTATTATACCATAAATCAGCATTCAGGCAGTAACCATACAAAATACATGAGGCATTCATTTACAAGACAATAGGGCTAATTCAGCTCTTCCCAATAATGCTTTTGGTAGCCAAGAGTTCAGTCCTTAGAGTCCCACAAGCAACAAGAAACTGTACTTAAGCGCAGAGCGGAAGAGTTCACAATGGTCTGAATCCAAGTGTCCAAGCAGCGGTTGATACTAGGACAAACTGTAGTTCAAGGCACAAACAGCAGATGCCAAAGGTGTGATTGTAGACAATTAATGCCATATTGGTCAAGGGTTTAGTTGTAGATGAGTTGCTGCCTCATGCCTGCACGATGAACCCTCTGCATCAAACAAACAAACAAACTGAGTGCCACCATAACACATTTACATCTCATTTGCTGACACATCACCTAACATTACACATACAAACAAAGTACAAACTGAACACTTACGTTTGAGCATAGGAACCACAGGTTCCTCAAATCAGGGAAAAACATGACCACACTAGTAGGGAAGCTTCTCCATGTGCTTAACACATCCTTCCTTCCTTACTCTCATTTTATGCTACTAGGAACCCTCCTTACTAGAGAAGCCCCTAGTGGTAGAACAGAGTATTACACAGTACAGAGAGCTAATAAGACAAATGTAACTGCAAGCTGTTACACACCCCTCTCCCTAAAGAAAAGTCTCAAATACTCCCATAGAACTTTTTTAACTTTTCAATATGGTAAGTATCACATTGATTCGGATTGTCAAGCATTACTACCTTGTAATTGACATTATTCATTCTCTTCAAAATCTTTGCAGGTCCCTGCCATTTTGGAGCTAACTTGGCAGTAAAGTAATCAGCAGCTCGAGAAAGATGATGAGTCAAGTCAAGTCAAGTCACATTTATTTATATAGCGCTTTTCACAATACAGATTGTATCAAAGCAGCTTCACAGTGATAACATGAAAGTAGCACAACACAGATCAACAACATTGCTAAACACTAAATAACCCCAACTGAGCAAGCTCAAAGCAAGCCAAAAGCAAGGCGACAGTGGCAAGGAACCAAACTCCATCAGATTGGATGGAGAAAAAACCTTGGGAGAACCCAGGCTCAGTCGGGGGCCAGTTCTCCTCTGGCTTACATTCATATTGTTTAAATATAAATATTAAATATAAATATTGTTTATGAATCAAACGGCGCCATAACATATCGCAGGCGTTGAGTCGTCTCATCACAGGCGTTGGGGCATCCGAAATCCCCGTGAGAGGCTGGACACAAAACTGGACCTGACGAACGCCATTTTTCTCGGGACAAGCGTCCCGAGATAACAGCAGAAAGGCAGATGGGAAATAATTAGCATAGCTGATGTTCAGTCAGTCAGTACCCAAACCAGATCTCCTTCCTCAAAGGTTTCAGCCCTTCTTCGTTTATTGTAGTACTTGGCTTGCCTCTCCTGTGCTTGACTAGTTTTCTCCGTCACTTGGTCCAGAAGAATCTTCTGTCTCTCAATTGTGGTATAGGCTACATGATCGGGATTAGACGCCTTGCGGACTAACCGTTCAAGAGGTCCTTTTAACTTACGTCCAAGTGCAATTTCCGCTGGAGTAAGAGCTGTACTTTCTTGCCACGCCGAATTTATAGCATATCGGAACTCTGGTAACCACTTATCCCAGTCACGATGGTTATCATGGACAAAAGATGCTATCATCGTTTTCAAGGTTCTGTTGACCCTCTCAGTTAAGTTGGTCTGAGGATGATAAGCTGTTGTGAGTTTCTGAACCACACCCCATCGTTTACAGGTATCACTTAGTAGCTGTCCAGTGAATTGAGGTCCTCGGTCTGAAACCAAGTATACCGGCGTTCCCCATCTTGTGAACATCTCTTTTATCAGTATGTTGGTTATGAGGTGAGTTTTCGAAGACCGTAGAGCAAAGAGTTCTACCCACTTGCTGCAATAATCCACAAAGACTAATAGGAATTCATTGGATCGAGGGCTTCTCGGGAAAGGACCCATCAAATCCACTCCGAGCATATATCCCGGTTCCACTACTGGGGTTGACTGCAACAATCCAGATAGCTTAGTGATTCTTGGTTTGTAGGCTTGACACGTCTTACATACCTTACAGAAACTCCGAACATCATTGCAAATTTCAGGCCAATAAACATTGTCAAGTAGCCTCCGTAGAGTTTTCATTCTTCCAGATGACCACTCAATGGATTTGCATGAGCAAATTGCAGGAATGCTTCCCTCAATGATGCAGGTATGACTAGCTGATTAGTGTACCCTAGTTGCTTGTCCGGTACCCTACGAAACAAGTAGTCATTTTCCACAATGTAAGCAACACGGCTTGGGTCAGTATTAGTTTGTTTAGCTGACTCCCATAAGGTCTCTAAAGAAGAATCAAGCTTTTGAGCTCTCCCAATCTCATCCTAGCTGACTGGTAAATTAGGGTCTGGTTTTGTGGGTTGACACAGGGCAATGTGGCCTACCACCTCTTGCACAGGTATGCCTCTGGATAGGGCATCAGGTACCACATTACAGGATCCCTTACGGTACTTAACAGTGAAGTTAAAACTTTGCAGCCTTAAAGCCCACCTAGTCAAACGGGAGGATGGTTTGGGTTGATTGAATACCCAAGTCAGGGCAGAATGGTCTGTGAGTACTTCAAAGTTTCTTCCCTCCAGGTACTGTCTCCACTTTTCTACAGCCCACACCACGGCTAAACACTCCTTCTCAGCTGTAGAATACGATTTCTCAGCTCCATGAACCAGTCTCAAAGCATAGGCGATGACATGCTCCAATCCGTCAACCTCCTGTGTCAGAACAGCTCCTAATCCTATATCACTAGCATCCGTTTGTACTTTAAAATCTTTTGTGAAATCAGGTGGCATTAGAACTGGTGCTTGTTGAAGGGCACTTTTAAGATCATCAAAAGCTTTTTGACATTCAACTGTCCAATCCCACACTGCATCCTTCCCTTTTAACGCGTACAAAGGTGCTGCTCGCTCAGAAAAATGAGGAATGAAGCGGTGGTACCAACTTGCAAGGCCTACAAATCTCTGTACCTCCTTGACGTTCTTGGGTACCGGGAAATCACGGACCGCTTAAATTTTTGAGGATTCAGTACGGACTCCTTCTCCAGAAATAACATGTCCTAGGTAAGTGATGGTCTTTTGCAACATAGAACACTTCTTGAGATTGAGAGTTAATCCTGAAGCTTCCAGCTTTGCAAAGAGTTGCTTAAGATGTTGGAAGTGATCTTGAATGCTCCCGGAATAGATCACAATGTCATCAAGATAAACGAAACAGAACTTCCCCAAGTAATCTCTCAGAACGTTGTTCATTAGCCTTTGAAATGTTGCAGCGGCGTTTTTGAGACCAAAAGGAAGACGAACAAATTCAAATTGATTGTTTCTGGTGACAAAAGCAGTCTTTTTAATACTGTCTTCATCCATTCCTACTTGCCAGTAACCAGATTTAAGGTCCAATGTGCTGAATATGGTCGCTCCATACAAGGATTCTAGGATATCTTGAATCTGTGGCATTGGAAATCCATCAAGAGGAGTCTTTGCATTTAACCCCCGGTAGTCAACACAAAAGCGAGTGCTACCATCCTTCTTTGGCACTAAGACTACTGGTGCAGCCCAAGGAGAAACAGATGGCCTTATGATGCCTTTGTTCAACAGATTCTCTACCTCTTCATCTATGAACTTTTGTTTGGTAACGGAAACGGGGTAAGCTTTCTTACGCACAGGAATCTCGTCAGTCGTATGAATTCGATGGTGAATCAAAGTAGTCTGTCCCAAATTACCTGTGCATACTGTCGGCCAATCAAGCATTAGACCTTCTAACTGCCGCTTCTGCGCTTTAGAAGCATCAGCTCGACTCACTACTTCTTTTACAGCCGTTAGTGTAGTGGAAGTCGTTGGCACTAAAGGTAGTGCAAGGTGCAGACTGATCATTGGCAAGGGTGAAGAAGTGTTGAAGGAGTAGATTGTGTCACTGTCTTCCAGTAATGTATAAGTGGAATTTTTAAAATCAAGACAGATACCGGAAGTCATCAGAAACTCAAGCCCTAGTACAACTGAGAACGCCAGATCACTGTCTCTCATTACATAAGCCCTTAGCGGATAGTCATGACCATGGACTGTAGCCTGCCAAGCTATCTTCCCCAAGGCTGTCTGTACATGACCATTTGCGAGTGAAAATGACTGTCCCCTACTTGACTGAATAACTTCATTGGGTGACAATTGCTGCCAACAGGATTCTTGTACTATTGAATAAGTGCTTCCGGTGTCTAGAATTGCTTGATATTGATGGCCTTTTATGGTTATGGGTAAAGTTAATGTAGACATCGGCTTTCCATCATGTTCTGAAAAGACAGCAATATGCTGGTTAAATGGTCGTCCTTTTGAGTTCCTATTGGCTTCAGCAGACTTAGGGGAGTTTTCTTGATGCCTTTGCCTCCAGAAAGCTCTCTCAGCCGCAATATCTGTCTCTATGAGTGTTCCTACCCGTACTAGCTCATCCACTGTAGTTGCAGTACCTCGTAAAATACTAGCTATTTTTGGATTACAGTTCCGAAGTGTTGCTTGAAGGATTTCACGTTCTGTCATCGCTGGTTTCAACCTCAAACATAGCGCTCGGTACTGGTATGCAAATGTCCGGATGCTCTCATCAACTCCTTGTTTCCGTTCTCTTATTCTTCTCTCCACTTCAACCTCGTTATCTTCAGATAAAAAGGATTGAAGAAAAGCAGACTTAAACTGTGCCCAAGTTTTTACTTTCTTCTTTTCTGCCAACCACCAGTCTTTAGCTGTGTCTGTTAATACAGAAGGAAGCATGGATAATATTTCCACATCATTCAAAGGTTGCATAGCTAGATACTCATCACATCGCTCCAGATACGTAATGGGATCCTCTCCATCCAAACTTCCGAACTTTGGAAATTCTAATTTGACAGGGGTCTGACAGTGCATCGGTCTGAAGGAACTATGGGTTACTCCAGTGTGGTTAAAATTTGGGGTAGAAGTGGCTCCCTCAGAAGACTGAATCAAAGATCTCAACTGGCTATCTCTCCGTTTCAGGCAATCCATAGTTGCTTTTTCCAAATCCTGGACCTTAGCTTCCAATGTGACTTTTACTCGCCCGCATCCAGCCTCCAGTTTAGCAGATAAAGAGTCTTCTAACTGCTGTATCTCTGTATGATGATCTTGATGCAAATTTAAAATATGTTGCAACTGACTTTCAATGGCAGTCATGCGATTACTTTGCACATCTAACTGGTATTGTATATCTTTAAAGTGTATAATAGAGGATCCTTCCCAACCCTCCATTTTACATTCAATTTTATGCATTCTTGTGGCCAAACAGTCATCATCTTCGTTGGGAGGAGGAGGAGGAGGCAACAAAGCATCATCAAAATCATATTCTTGTTCTAGATCTTCCTGTTCATTTTCCAGATACAAATTACTAAGAGAATGAATAAGGTCTCTGACAGGCTCACGATGTGTAGTGAAAGGTGCTGAAGAATAGTCTGGACTTAAAGGATCATTTCCCCCTGTCTCTCTTTGTGAGAAAGCCATTTTGCAACTAACAACCTCTTTAAGTAATCTTAATTCTAAAGACCCAAAGTAAATGAAATGTAAAGATACCTCAAACTATGGTCACAATAAAACACTTGTGTAGAATGGCTCATTGCAAATAGAATTTATGTCTCTCTTCAAGATTCAACAAAACGTTGCTTCAGGTCCCTGTTCGGGCGCCATATTTTATGTAACATCTACTTTCAAGAAAGCTTGCTAAGAAAGATTGCTACATAATAAAGTGAGGGACCAGAGACTTCACATGAGCCATGTGTATTATACCATAAATCAGCATTCAGGCAGTAACCATACAAAATACATGAGGCATTCATTTACAAGACAATAGGGCTAATTCAGCTCTTCCCAATAATGCTTTTGGTAGCCAAGAGTTCAGTCCTTAGAGTCCCACAAGCAACAAGAAACTGTACTTAAGCGCAGAGTGGAAGAGTTCACAATGGTCTGAATCCAAGTGTCCAAGCAGCGGTTGATACTAGGACAAACTGTAGTTCAAGGTACAAACAGCAGATGCCAAAGGTGTGATTGTAGACAATTAACGCCATATTGGTCAAGGGTTTAGTTGTAGATGAGTTGCTGCCTCATGCCTGCACGATGAACCCTCTGCATCAAACAAACAAACAAAATGAGTGCCACCATAACACATTTACATCTCATTTGCTGACACATCACCAAACATTACACATACAAACAAAGTACAAACTGAACACTTACGTTTGAGCATAGGAACCACAGGTTCCTCAAATCAGGGAAAAACATGACCACACTAGTTGGGAAGCTTCTCCATGTGCTTAACACATCCTTCCTTCCTTACTCTACTTCTTCTACCATTTTATGCTACTAGGAACCCTCCTTACTAGAGTACCCCCTAGTGGTAGAACGGAGTATTACACAGTACAGAGAGCTAATAAGACAAATGTAACTGCAAGCTGTTACAATGTCATCATATTTTTCATCCCTTAGCCCCCTTTGCATGAAACAGCTTCCAGCGCGCTTGGATTTGACCAGCATCAGCAGCTGATTGGATAACCAATTCACATCCACCCAGCCCTGAAGACGCCTAGCAATGGTTTAACCTTTAGTTAAATATACCTTAAGAGTCTTCGTAGCGATAAGAGACAACGTTAACGGAAACGCAGCCCAGGAATGATGCTTATGCAGCGCCGCTGCTCCCACCACGTGCATCACGCACTGCGTAGGGCACCAAGTGCTGAGGGGGCTCCTAATATAGCCTAATGAAAAATCAATCATCAAACTTCTTGTTATGATCAGATTCAGTACGTTCTTCAACTTCAAATCAAAAGTAGGCAGGCTTTATGTTCACAGACTGAGCGCGAATTTTAACCGAAACTGACCACCCCCCCCCAAAAAAATATTTGGGCTGAGTCCCCGGATTAGGGGCAGACGGGGAGAGGACCGTCTCTCGCTGGACAGAAGGGCTGGTCTCGGGCTGGACGGTCTCTGCCGCTGGCTGGACGGTCTCTGGCGCTGGCTGGACGGGGCTGGACGGAATCAGCGGAGAGGAGAGTTCAGGCTCGGGAGGGCTGGACGGAACAAGCGATGAGGAGAGTTCAGGTTTAACGAGGCTGGACGGAACTAGCGGAGAGGAGAGTTCAGACTCGGGAGGGCTGGACGGAACCAGCGATGAGGAGGGTTCAGGCTCAGGAGGGCTGGACGGAACCAGCGATGAGGAGAGTTCAGGTTTAAAGAGGCTGGACGGAACTAGTGGAGAGGAGAGTTCAGACTCGGGAGGGCTGGACGGAACCCGCGATGAGGAGAGTTCAGGTTTAACGAGGCTGGACGGAACCAGCGGAGAGGAGAGTTCAGGCTCGGCGGGGCTGACGGTGAGCGCAGGCTCGGCAGGGCTGGACGGGACCAGCGATGAGGAGGGTTCAAGCTTAATGGGGCTGGATGGAACCAGCGATGAGGAGAGTTCAGGCTCGACGGGGCTGGATGGAACCAGCGATGAGGAGGGCTCTGGCTCGGCAGGGCTGGATGGGACCAGCGGTGAAGAGAGCTTAGAACGGGCAGTACAGACCATGAACGGGGAGCCAAACCATCTTAAGATCGCCTCGAGATACCGTTCGATGGTCTCACCGGGACCTCCGGGTGGAATCAGCGCTTGCAAGGGTGGATCCAACCCACTCCAAAATAGGTCCATCACCTGCTGCTCGGTCAGGGAGGTTCGATGGCTAAACTGAATAAAGTCCTCCATGTAAGATTCAATCTTACGGCCATCTTGGTAGATAGAGCACAACGTTAACCCCGCTTTGTCCATCTCTTGTTTGGTCGATCGTTCTGTCACGGTGCTGGTGGAGTGTTGGCTGAAGAAGGAGACCGAAGAGGCAAATGCTCCAATTCAAACACTTTACTTAAACTCAAAACATCAAACAGGTAAGGGTACAGGCAGGAAGACAGGTAGAAACACTCTCTGACGCAAAGTAACATAGACAACGATCGACAAGGACTGAATGGAACAGAGGGAACTAAATACACAGATGAATCAAACATAATGATGTGAAGACAGGTGATACTGATGAACAAGACGAGGAACAGGTGGCTGATGAGGGAGTGAGTTCGGGATAGGGTGACGAGAGGATCCTGGGAAGTGTAGTGCTGATGACAAGACAGACTGGTGCAGACGACGGACTGTGACACTCGGATGGAATTTGGTGTAAAAACGAATTTGGTCATCCGATGAACAGTATCGGCTGAAGAGAGTCGGGGGTGGTAGGTCAGTGTTATGCAACCTGGCTTCCAAGTCATGGATGTAATCCAAAGCCTCATCCAGAGCACCTGTAAAGATAAAGAAATTAAAAACCATGTTACCTTATGCAACACAACACAGAACAGTAATTATGTCAACTCTTAAATGACATCACTGCAAAAAGAATGTCATTCAGAGCCCCCTACAGCTAGACAGCATGAGACTGTTACAGATGTAGGCTAACGTTAGTTAAATAAAATGTGTGTGTGTGTGTGTGTGTAATGTTGAGAGAGAAACTCAACAGCAAATAACAAATGCATTCGCTGTGTGCACCAGTGGAGTTTTGCTGGGATACAATGGAGAAAATCTGTTACTGCACCCAAACAAACATAATTACCGCTATCAAAGATATCAACCTCAAATTTGGAGCACAACTTATTTAGATTTATGGCTTTGATTTTCTAGATGTTTTAGAGTTCAAATTGGTTTTATATATTTTACATAAAATAATGTTCATAAACTCAAACCTATAAAACTTTTTTGGATTTACTTACTCATTTTAATTCATTTCCAATAATCTGCCAAGGGTCTTCTTTAAAATAAGACCAAACTTAAGTCTGTGCTCCAAATTAAAAAAAAAAAAAAAAAAAATGTGTCCTCTATGTCCCTGTGTAACTTTTTTTTTAGTGATGCACAAGGGTTAAGTTATTCAGTTAAAAATGTATTTATCCATTAATGGTACACATAGTTGACTAGTCTTAACTTACTAAACACATTATGAACAATCTTACCTGCAGGTGGGTGTGTCACGTAGTCGTGATCCATCCTTACTGCCTTTGCCACCATGGTGCTATCTTCACAGCATAGCTGGGTAACGTTACTAGACTGACGTTTGACGGTTCTTTCATATACTGACTCCCTTCTCAAAGGAGCAGTAAAATTGTTCCAAGGGAACAGGCTCGAGAACGACGAACGACGCAGCCACCAACATAATCCTCCGGAGCGAAGACATAAGTGCTACCTCACATAATGTCGAAACTGTTCCCTTCATCTCTTCGGATCGCCTGGGTTTCAGGTTTGGATCGACAGGAAAAGAATGAAACGAAAGGTATGGCTGTTTTTGGGTGGAAGACGAACAGCCAGGAACACAACAGAAGCTGCGACTCTTCGACTCTGCCATGTTTCGTATCTGCCGCTACGATAACAGGCAGTTCTAATACACTTCAATGACGTATTTCCGGTCGAAAAATTCCGAAGTGCGTAAAAGGTCTATTATGCAGAAATCATTCTCACAATATCCCTTAAGGCGAAAATACTACAGTAAAAGTATAAGGATAATGTTGACTTCCGTCCATTAGAGGCGCTAAGTGTCATGTAATCTGCCCAGCAACCGGCTCGGTCCTCACAGCACCGCCAACTTCACCAGTTCAGTGAGTGTCGTGTGTGAGAACATTTGAGCTGATAGTGTGGCTGTATACACCCCTCTAAGTGTCAGCAGAAATCAGGGTCCTCACAACATGCAAGGTCATGGTCCTCACAAGGATAGCTAAACACGTATGTGTGTGTGTGTGTGTGTGTGTGCGCGCGCATGTTTTCACTGGCTGAGGCTGTTGAACCGGTCTGATCAGTATCGCCTGCAAGTGGATAAGACGATACTGTTGAATAAACAGATCAGACAGACAGGAAAAAGAGCAAAAGGGAGCAAATACTGAAAGAGAAAGGGAAAGAGAAAACAACTCAGAAGAAAATATGGATCTGAGTGCGTACAGACTGGCATAAGGAAGCATGCAGCAAGGATAGCAGAGAAAGAAAGACAGGGTGAAAGTCTAGAGTTATGACAGAGCTATAAAGACAATCACATGTAACTTGTATTTAAATCTATGGAGGAATCAGTCTAATGAGGTCTGCATGGATATGTTTGTCTCAGAACGCACACATACTGTATCTTATCTTCTGTCTCTACCATTACAGTAAGTATTTGTGTCTTCTTATGTGTTTGTTTAGCTATAGATATTGCAAAGAGACAATTGCTGAATTACACCAAGGATTACAACAAACGTCTTACTCTGTGACCCCTTAAGTGCCATTTGTCTTCAGAGGGCACTGGTCAGATATTTTCTCTTTAACCAGTTTTCCAGTATTACAATATGCTTTGGGGACAAAGTGTTTAATTAGTGTAATCATTATAATGCACATTATATAGAAAAGAATAGATTATATTATGTCCTCTAGATAAACATTTATGGACAGATGTAGGCCTATATTTTATGATTCCTGAAGAGGTGAATGCCTGTTAAGATTTATAATAGCATGATTATATTGCATTTGTTTGAACCGTTCGGGTATTTTTACTATGCTTTTGTTCAAACAAATCTTTTTAACATTTAACACAAAGTTTATCCACAATCCTGCACAATTGCTAATAACATGTAACAATCCTGTCTAAAACTGGCAATGTAATATTTAGCATTTGTAATTCACACTGTATAACAAGCCTAGATGTTGCTTTTCAGCTGAACATTGCTAAAAACAAACACCTGCCACGTAGGAAACTTGCAGTTGAGCTGAATACCGAAGGACAGGATTCTGGTGTGGAGTGAATGAGTCAGGCTAGCCAATCCTGTTTACAAACCCATTCTTCACTTTCCTGTCACTTCAGATTCTTTACTTCACAGCTTATTTACTTTACTTAAGACACTGTTTCAGAGTTTCATCTGGAAATGTATAGGAGCAGGAATGGACAGTGTAGACGCAGCGAAATAACATGGCAGTTGCTAAGTTTGGATTGGACAGTAATGTTTTAAAGCGGGTCATTTTACTAGAGATAAGAGAAAGATTATAGCAGCTTCTTCTAAAAGGATCCTGTTTATCATATCATTGGTAGTGAACTCCACCAACTTGCTTTGGTTTGAAGGGGGTGATTATTAACTCATTGAGAAAGGACAGGCACATGAGTGGAGTGGTTTTTGCCCTGAGGAATCCCATTGAGAAGCTAAATCCATCTACAGCCACTGTGTTATATAGACATACTGTTGTCTTGGCAAGTGTTATAAGTCAAGGCACCTTTATTTCTATAGCGCTTTATGCTTTATACTAAACAGATTTATACAATACACCTTCACAGTAATAAAAAAGGAAATACCTGAATTAATTATGCAAACTTATGAAATATGTATAAATTCCTAAATCAAGATGCATTTACTAAAGTAGTAAAAGGCCATAAGATATGTCTTGTTTTGTATGAAAATAAATCAAAATGAAGTGACTCGTTGCTTAAAACAAGCAAAATGATCTGCCATTGTGGTAAGAAAAATTATCTTAATTCAAACAGAAACAAAATAATTTTTCTTTCCCCATTGGTAGATAATTTTGCTTGTTTTAAGCAACAAGTCACTTAATTTTGATATATTCCTCTAGAAAACAAGACATAATCTCTTATGGCTGCTTTTGCATTTCAGATCACCAGACATCAACATAGTGTCGGCCCAGATCCGGCCCACGTCTGGGCCTTGTGGAATCCATGTGTGCCAGATGTTGGCCTGATCTGGGCCGTGTGCATGTAAATGGACTGACAGGGACACAAGAAAGTATTTTAGCATCCCCAAGAAAAATCACCCACACTTCTCCTCTGTCTACTGTCTCTGAAGCTCAGGCGATCACCATCCAGGTGTCGGGGAACGCCGTCACGGCTCCAGTTCAGGGAAGTGCACTGTTCTCCGTGGACATCACGTGCATCGGGACTCCAGCAGTCAGATGGGTGTTCAGTTCTGTGAGCCGACAGCAAAGGATCGCCTCTTGGATCCTCGGCGGCTCTGCCAATGTCACGCAAATGTACAAGGGAAGAGTGCAAACGCATCCCAACGGTTCTCTAACCTTATCCAACTTACGTCTCCAAGACTCCGGCTACTACATCATCACCGTGACAGAAACGTCTGGTAACAGCCAAGACATGGGTCTGGTATTGAGTGTGACTGGTGAGTAGCTTTAAAGTTATTAGTCCTTCAGTTGCATCAGCTTATGCTGTGGTCTGGCATCAGATGCTGATTATCCAGTTGAAATGAACCGTGTTCACTCGTTTTGACCAGTGAATCAATTAAATCGTTAGAAAAGCAATGTGAAAACGTACATATATACACTCACCTAAAGGATTGTTAGGAACACCATACCCAGACAGCAAACTGACATTGAATCAACGTGGAAACGACGTCTCTCATGACATTGAAACAACGTTGATTTTGCTCATCGAATTAACGTTGAACCAACGTCAGACGCGGCATTCTTCAAAGCTAAATGAAAATCGAAAATTGGTTTGCTTTCATAACGTTGAAACAACGCGTTGATTTCAAGTTGATTTTCCGTTAGTTTTGAAAGAATGACGCGTCTGACGTTGGTTCAACGTTAATTCGATGAGCAAAACAATGTCAGATCAACGTTGTTTCGATGTCATATTTCCACGTTGATTCAATGTCAGTTTGCTATCTGGGTACTAATATTGGGTTTGACCCCCTTTCGTCTTCAGAACTGCCTTAATTCTACGTGGCATTGATTCAACAAGGTGCTGAAAGCATTCTTTAGAAATGTTGGCCCATATTGATAGGATAGCATCTTGCAGTTGATGGAGATTTGTGGGATGCACATCCAGGGCACGAAGCTCCCGTTCCACCACATCCCAAAGATGCTCTATTGGGTTGAGATCTGGTGACTGTGGCGGCCATTTTAGTACAGTCAACTCATTGACATGATCAAGAAACCAATTTGAAATGATTCCAGCTTTGTGACATAGTGCATTATCCTGCTGGAAGTAGCCATCAGAGGTTGGGGACATGGTGGCCATAAAGGCATGGACATGGTCAGAAACAATGCTCAGGTAGGCTGTGGCATTTAACCCTCTGATGGTCCTCGGTCACTTCTGACCGAATAATTTTCTGTTTTCAATTTAAAAAAATCACAGCTTCATCGGAAGGTTATGATACTTGGTGACTTTTCTGGCATTTGCAGACTGATCTCATGAAATTGCGTGTGTATGACACGCCAATTCGTATTTCCATTTTTGGTGTGCTATCAACACGCATAATCGCTTTTCAGCGTGTTTATGAACGCCGTTGACTTAACGTTACATTACTGTATATATAAATATATGACCTACCCCAACCCCGTCCCTAAACCTACCCGTCACTGGGGTTAATAGCATTTATGAGTCTTCCCCTAGCATCCTAGGAAAAAAATAATGCTCCCCAGATGTAGATCTACATTTTGCTTCGTTTCGCTCGGACATTTAACGGCGTGTACAGACAAGCATACACGTGGATAGCTTAACATGCGTATAGATAACACGCCACTTGACTTGAAAGTGGCGTGTCTGTTTACGCAAAAGTCATGATGTCATGTTGGGCAGTTGGTATGTGAATACAAAAAAAAGAGGTCATGATCCGAGCATGCTAAGTGGTCATAAAAAAAATAGTCACACTCGTGGTCTTCGGTCAAAAATGACCAACCCATAGGAAAATAATGGGAAATTTACAAAAACAGAAAAATTCTCTAAATTATTTTTGTCTGTACAAGTATTTTTGTCTGTACAATCTACAAATCGGCCACGATTCTAAAAGAAAGTACACCGCAGTAAAGGGGTGACACTCTACAACATCAAGAGTGCAAAAAATTCACACCCACCCACACATACAAACACACTTCTATACATACACACCAATAAATTCAGATTACAAAAAATCTGTTTTGAATTTTTTTTAAAAAATGTTGGTCTTCGGTCAAAAATGAACGCACGTATTCTTTGTCTCCCTAATCAAACACACCTGATTCACCTCATTAGCTCATAATCACATGGGTTAATGAGCTGATGAGTTGAATCAGGTGTATTTGATAAGAATATGTGCAGTGTTGGACTCCTAAAGAAGACCATCAGAGGGTTAAACGATGCCAATTGGCACTAAGGGGCCTAAAGAATGCCAAGAAAACATCCCCCACACCACACCACCACCACCAGCCTGCACAGTGGGAACAAGGCATGATGAATCCATGTTCAAATTCTGTTTACACTGAACTCTGACTCTACCATCTGAATGTCTCAACAGAAATCGAAACTCATCAGATCAGGCAACATTTTTCCAGTCTTCAACTGTTCAATTTTGGTGAGCTCTTGCAAATTGTGGCCTCTTTTTCCTATTTGTAGTGGAGATGAGTGGTACCTGGTGGGGTCTTCTGCTGTTGTAGCCCATCCGCCTCAAGGTTGTGTGTGTCGTGTCTTCGCAAATGCTTTGCTGCATACCTCGGTTGTAACGAGTGGTTATTTCAGTCAAAGTTGCTCTTCTATCAGCTTGAATCAGTCGGCCCATTCTCCTCTGACCTCTCGCATCAACAAGGCATTTTCGCCCACAGGACTGCCGCATACTGGATGTTTTTCCCTTTTCACACCATTCTCTGTAAACCCTAGAAATGGTTGTGCGTGAAAATCCCAGTAACTGAGCAGATTGTGAAATACTCAGACACCAACAACCATGCCACGCTCAAAATTGCTTAAATCACCTTTCTTTCCCATTCTGACATTCAGTTTGGAGTTCAGGAGATTGTCTTGACCAGGACCACACCCCTAAATGCACTGAAGCAACTGCCATGTGATTGGTTGATTAGATAATTGCATTAATAAGAAATTGAACAGGTGATCCTAATAATCCTTTAGGTGAGTGTATAAAAAAACATTACTGGTTACTTTCAAAAAGTCATTTGAATATGTAACGCACATTACTTGTTAGCCGAAACTCTGGAATGAATGTTAAATGTCAAAGTCACAGATGTAGTCAACCATGTTAGTAATTCTGCAATGCTCTGGATCATGCAGTCTGGTATATCAGCTTGCACATATTTCAGAGAGTTTGTGATATAAATCAAACATGTCAGCTGGCACAACAGTTTGATATAACTTTCCTTTTTTTGCATTGAACAAATGCTGAATGTTTCAGAGGTGCTGCACGAGGACATGCCGTTCTTGGTGGTTTTTGTCATTGCGCTGGCGACCCTGGCTGCTTTCCTAATGCTGTGTATGTGGCTCTGGAATAAACTCTACCGCCTCATACAAGCCTGGGTACAGAGGAGATGCTTACCAGGTAACAAGCTACATTTACTGTAACTTACCTTTAACATGTCAGACCCAAAAATGTGTAAATGTCTTATTCAGTGGATGGTTTGATACCAGAACACAGAAGGCTATGTCTCATGCAAACATTGTTTTCTTCTATTGCAATTTAGTCTTTACAGCAAAAAACACAAATTTTTAATCAGTGAAGCTGTCAATCACTTCAGTTATGTACACGCTTACTGAGTTCTGCTTTCTTGCTATATATTTATCAATGATCTAGAACTGAAGTTAGCTTAATTTTGCAAAGATTCGATGAAGTTTGAAAAAATAGCTTGGCAATGAAATTGAAAATGGCGGCGCATGGCGAACATGGAATCTCAAAATGAATATAAGTTAATTATGAGCACGAGAATTACCAGCATTTTTGAAAATCTTTAGAAACATTTGTAAAATAATGCATTTTATGACAAATTTATAAATTGCCTACACCCAATAAGCCTTAAAGTGTGTCATTTGATTCCCTAAAAACAATAAAAAGAGAACAGTCTGAAGATTAATATTTGACAGTTTTCATAGTTATTTGCAAAATAGGTGATGCTGTGCATTATGTGAATTTAGTTGGCTCACGTGATTTATGTTTAGATAGATAGATGCTCCTTGGTTTTCACAGTGCATTGTGGGACTTTTTAGGGAGAGAATATTTCAGTGCGCTGAATACTGGACCAGGGAGCTGATCGACACACACACGTTCTCATCACAAGATAACTTCAAATTGTTTAAACTAAGATAAACTAAATTTCTTTTTTATTATTATTACTTTAAAGGATTAGTTCACTTTTGAAAAAACTTTTGCTGATAATTTACTCACCCCCATGTCATCCAAGATGTCCATGTCTTTCTTTCCTCAGTCGAAAAGAAATTTAGGTTTTTGATGAAAACATTCCAGGATTTTTCTCCATATAATGGACTTCAATGGGAACCGGATGGTTCAAGGTCCGAAAGACAGTTAATAACAGTTTCAGATGCAGCTTCAAATGTCTTTAAACGACAGCAGACGATGAATAAGGGTCTTATCATGCGAAACGATCGGTTATTCCAAAGCTTATTCCAAAAATGTAACTTTTCTAAGGACAAATGCTAGTCTTTCTCCATTCTGTGAGGCGCGTTTGCAACGTCACGTAATACGTAATTACGTTCAAAAGGTCACGGGCGACGTAGCCAGAACTACAGAGTCAGAGTGTTTACAAGTTGAACGCATAGGTTGAACGTGAAAACTAACTCAAACGCCGTTTACAAAAAAGGATTTAAAAGGTAAAACAACGATGTCGGACGATTTTGATTCTGTACTTCCGGCTACGTCGCCCGTGACCTTTTGAACGTAATTACGTATTACGTGACGTCACAAACGCGCCTCACAGAATGGAGCAAGGCTAGCATTTGTCCTTAGAAAAGTTACATTTTTGGAATAAGTTTGGAAATAACCGATCGTTTCGCATGATAAGACCCTTATTCATCGTCTGGTGTCGTTTAAAGACATTTGAAGCTGCATCTGAAACTGTTATTAACTGTCTTTCGGACCTTGAACCATCCGGTTCCCATTGAAGTCCATTATATGGAGAAAAATCCTGGAATGTTTTCATCAAAAACCTAAATTTCTTTTCGACTGAGGAAAGAAAGACATGGACATCTTGGATGACATGGGGGTGAGTAAATTATCAGCAAAAGTTTTTTCAAAAGTGAACTAATCCTTTAATGAATAAACACCTTTCTGTGGATAATGGGGGGACCTTGAAGCGAAAAAGAAACTAATAGTGCCAATACTGTAGTAACATGCTAATAAGTGGATAAATGTATTATATTTCTTTCACGTCTGAGGCATTGGATTATATGACACACACTGACAGGACGGAAGAGAAAATGATCAGATAATTTGTTTCTATTAGAAAGACTGTTTATGAATGGTTATCAACCAATATTGCAGTTTACGTATTTTCTGTAAGATGTAATATTGAATGCATCTGAAATGAACCTTTTTTGTGTTGTGCACACAGAGCACACGGAGACCGAACTACAGCCACTGTGACGAAAACACACTCGCTTATTAACGTGTGTGAGATGAAGAGGACGAGCCGAGTGAAGAACTTCACATCCAAAAATAGAACATTACTCATTTATATATATATATATATATATATATATATATATACTGTATATATATATATATATATATATAAATAAATATAAGTGTTCACACCACTCAATTTATTTCTGCCTTATGTTAATATTTTCACATCAATCTACACACCATACACCATAATGACAACGAAAAAGAACAGATGTGACAGCTTTGCACATTTTATTAAAAATAAAAAACTGAAATCGCTTTGGATAAATGCATCTGCTAAATTATGAAATGTGAAATATTTACATGGCATAAGTATTCATACCCTTTTCTGGGACACTTGAAACTTAGCTCAATTTCACTTGTAGATGTTACAACACTTCGATTGGAGTTTAAGGGATAGTTCAAATTGAAATTAATTTTTGATGTTTTATCTTACCTCAAGGGTATCCGAGATGTAGGTGTCTTTGTTTCCACAGTATTTTCAATTTTGATATTTTTAGGTCAAACCTTTCGTGTCTATCAGTCATATATGTGCCCTGTGGTTACAAGAGGTAAAAACGATATAAATACGGTTTGTTTTCTCACACAAACCGCTCGTTTCGTGTCTTAGGCCATCAATGTGTACTTAGATTTACGAGTCATTAAATCATGTTTAATTTGGACTTCTCTGTGCATGCTCTTTGACGTGGACCCCCTAGACCTCCATTATATGACTGACAGACAACAACGGTTTGACCAAAAAATATCAAAATTGCAAATACTGTGGAAACAAAGACACCTACATCTTGGATGCCCTTGAGGTAAGATAAAACATATCAACAGTAAAGTGTTGACTGAGACTCAGACTGGGGCGAGAGTTGCCCTTCCAGCAGGACCATGAGCCTGAGCACACAGCCAAGACAATGCAAGAGTGGCACACAGACTCTGGAGAAACATGAAACCGCCTGTCGACCGATGGCCCCATCCACCCTGAGAGAGCTTGAGAGGAGAGTTAGCAAATGCAGATGTGCAAAGCTTGTCGCATCATCATACCCAAAAGTGGTATGATGGCGATGGGCCTCTTTTCCCACTTGAGGCTTAAGGGTTTGAATACTTATGCAATGTAATTAATTAAAAAAGCTGTATGCAAGATTGTGGCGAAAACTGGTGCAATCACTTTGAAATTAGGGTGTATCCCCCCTCCCCCCATGACTTGAGGTTGCCAGATATGCTGCAGGATCCAGCGGGAATGTACCGCTACATAAAGCTGCTACAAGAAGCTTGCAATGGCAAGTGACGAGTCCTACACAGTGAGTTTTTTTCTGTTAATTATTTATTTTGCACTTTGTAAGAAAGTATTTCAGATTCATATAGAGTTTTTGGGGGTTTCGCAACGCTAGAAATTTTTTTATCCGATTCTGACATGTTTGTATCTGCAGCTGTGGTAACGAGAAGAGCTGGCAACCCGAATGCCGCAACACTACTGACTCCGTGATTGGTAGATCGGTGGAGGGCGGAGCATCAGAACAAAACACAACATGACATCAACATAAAATGACAATAAAAAGGATATTGTAAATGACAATATCCTTGCCGGATTTCTGTTGTCAGCGATATAAGTATTTGAAATGAACATGATTTGTTAATGTCTAATGACATATCAGGGAAAATGTATGATTAATTGAAATAAATTTCTTTACTTTTCTTCTTTCTAAGGTTTTTACTATTTTAAAAAATTTGCAAAGTTGTCACAGATTTCAGTTTTTTTTGCTGTCATTATGGAGTTTGGAGTGTAGATTCATGTGAAAAGAAAACGTGTTTGTGTGCATATATATATATATATATATATATATATATACATACACACACTACCGGTCAAAAGTTTTAGATCGGTAAGATTTTTTATGTTTTTAAAAGAAGTCTCTTCTGCTCACCAAGGCTGCAATTATTTGACAAAAAAAAAAAAAAAGTAATATTGTGAAATATTATTACAATTTAAAACAGCGGTTTTCTTTGTAAATATATAGTCAAGTGTAATTTATTCCTGTGATCAAAGCTGAATTTACAACATCATTACTCCAGTCTTCAGTGTCACATGATCCTACAGAAATTATTATAATATGATGCTCAAGAAACATTTATGATTATTATCCATGTTGACCAAAAGAACAGAATTATTAGAATGATTTCTGAAGGGTCATGTGACACTGAAACTTGATGTGTAATCAGCAACAGTAATGATGTTGAAAATTCGGCTTTCAAATTACATTTTAAAATATATTAAAATAGAAAACAGTTATTTTAAATTGTCATAATATTTCACAATATTAATGTTTGTCTTTTTTTTTTTTTCATCAAATAAAAACAGCCTTGGTGAGCAGAAGAGACTTCATTCAAAAACATAAAAAAAAATCGTACTGATCTAAAACTTTTGACCGGTAGTGTGTATATATGTTTTTAACAATTATTTAACATTGCAAGTGCAAATTGCCATCTGTGTGTCAGGTACCAATCCTGACAGATTTACTCCGTTATAAGTTGTAGTGCGTAAATGTCAAATAGATTTGAATGTGGCACAATGTGATGATTACCATTTAACAACATCCAGATTTTGGGCCAAACCAGGCCTGACCGCTTTAAAATAAACATCTTTGCATAATGATGATTTCCTGCACTGGTTACACTCATTAAATGTGGAGTTTTGCTTGATCTTTTATTTGTCTAATGTGATCTATATTTTCCTGTGTACAGAAGAATCACTCTGCTTGTACAAATAGGTAATAACAGCATAAGAAAAATGCGTAGCTTTAAGAACAAATGTTTTATTTCGTTTTATTTCATGTGTTTTGGCCATCGTTGGCCTTTTCTTAGAAAAACGTCTTGTCAACTCCATTCTTGAAGCTCAAGAGCACTTCAGGAGTCATTTACAGATGAGATCTCACAGGGTGAGCGATCGGGGAGAGGAGTGTGAGAAGCGGCGGCAGCGAGCGCTGGGCTTCAGGGACACGGCGTCAGTGCGGCCATTAGCAGCTCCATTTTGTAGACGAAGTTTCTCCCCTCCATGCGGCCCCAGTGCACCTCCTTGTACGGACCCCTCAGGTGGGTCCACTTGGCGTCCTGCACCACGTCACTCTTGGGCAGCTCTTTGGCCTGACTGCGCGGGAACTGAACCAGCACCTTACAGCCGCTCTCGGGACCGTTGCGCACTGCAGACAGACCGACAGGACACATGAGCTCAGACTCAAGGGATATCAGAGAGTTAAACTTTAACTCCTGCCCTGTTTACACCTGATATTGAGATGGTTTTTAGTCGATCGGATCACAAGTGGACGACAATAAATACAGGTGTAGTTTTGAGTTAGTCCACTTTCACCACTTCCAGATCTAGCAGAAAACACGATCGACCGGACCGATGTCGTAGAGTAAATACTCATGTGTTCAAACAGCCACAAAAGAGCGGCTTCTCTCCGCCTACTGAAATAATGAGTGAACATTATGGGAAGCGCACTAGGCAGACGGGGTTTAACTGTCGGCTCGAGAACCAACTTTGGCTTTAGGCAGGGCTCGACATAAGCAATGGCCCGGGGCCAGTAAAAGAGTATGTCGGGCTAGTTGATTGGCCAGTCACTTGCCCGCGCGGGCCAGTAACTGGCAATCAGCAAAACAAACAGCAAACGTCATACACAGTGTGGCGCGAAGAGTGTCAATGTTAAAATGCCAAAGAACTACGAGGCTGGACATTCCTAGAGTCATGGAAAACACAGTACACCTGGTAAGGATGGATGGGTACTCGGTATTAAACGGGACTGAATTTTGAAAGACCGCTGTATCGATAAGCTCGGACGTTATTGCTATTGCTGTCGCTGGAGAAATACATGTAGGCTATCTTTTATTATTGCTATAAAAAAAATTAACCATCTCGCTGAGTCGCCAGCCATGTCTAGGCCTATATATAATAAAATTAAACCATTTGTCTGTGATGCATTTTGCTATGCGCGCAGTCCAGAAGAGGAAGAGAGAGAGAGAGAGAGAGAGAGAGATCGATCTCACGCGGTGCCACAGCGCGCACAACACCTGACAGAGGACAGAACTAAACATTCAAGTTATGGTTACACTTTAGATCTGTGATATAATAATATGATTTTATTTTAGATTTCAGCTTCCCTAGATTATAAAATATATTTGAGGTAAAACCATTAAAAACTGCATTCTGTCTAGCGCAACGTCCTTACCATCACAGCAGCAGGCTACAGTAGCACGCTGTCATTTCTCCTTAACTCAAACTTTAATACAGAATCAGCACGATCGGTGATTTTTGTAAAATGCAGTCACTTAGGTTGCTAAATTGCGGGGCGCGTTTAATAATAAAAAGAGCTATTAAAAGCACAAAAAGCGCAAGAGATGCTGTTCCCGATGCGGCGCGCGCTCCAAAACAGACCGCAGCGAGATAAGTATATACTTTGGGCTTCATGTGCGCGTCTAAACGATCAAATGTACACAAAAATGTGTCAAAATGACTGGCTTGGAGATTCATTTAAACAGTTTATGTCTAAAATGGACGCAGTTATGGAAATAGTTGGGAGAAAATATGGTGCATCAGTAGTAGACTTACATCTGCACTCGTTCTTAAAGGGGAAGTAGTCTAATATGCGGACGATTGCGACATTACTGCGAATCAAACAACTAAAGGCAAAAAGAAAATCACTCACTGCTCTTGAATGAATAACTTTAGCTTTAATAAGTAAGATGAAGAGACTGAGGGAAAAAGAGAGAGAGTGATCGAGATGAGGAGAGAGCAGGTATTGACAAATAATCTACTGGACGCTGAAAGTAGGTTATTTTTGCATGTCTCCAGGGTCTCTCTCTTAATTCCTGACCTTCCTTCACTGTTTTGATTAATCCTAATGTATACAATAATACAGTTTAATGGAAAAGTGCTTTTCCTTGTATTTCTTTCAGGGCCAGTCAAAATATAGAAGGGGCCAGCAAAACTCTGATCTACTGGCCCCGGGGGCCAGTGGGGATTTTTTTTTATGTTGAGCCCTGCTTTAGGGTGAAAAAAGTACCAAGCTCAGGATTCCTGATTTCTCAATGGGGTTGCACACTGGACGAGAAGCGCAGCGCCGTGCCACGTCTGGGACAACTCCACGTATCGCACACCGGACGCGCACATTCTATTCGCACGAGCTCAATTTTGAATCAACTCCTGGTAGAAGAGCGTTACGATGTGTAGGTTTTAACTTTATTTATTATTTATTTTTTATGTTCATTGAATAATAGCTCATGTTTATGGAAGCTTGTTTCCACCACAGAATGAAAAAAAAATAAATAATAATAATAATAATTCATCACATTTATATAGCGCCTTTCTGGACACTCAAAGCGCTTCACATAGAGGGGGGAATCTCCTCAACCACCACCAATGTGCAGCATCCACCTGGATGATGCGACGGCAGCCATATTGCGCCAGAACACCCACCACACACCAGCTTACTGGTGAAGAGGAGACAGTGATGAAGCCAATTGGTATATATGGGGATGATTAGGAGGCCATGATGGACAGAGGCCACTGGGCAAATTTGGCCAGGATGCCGGGGTTACACCCCTACTCTTTCGATTTTTAATGACCACAGAGAGTCAGGACCTCGGTTTAACGTCTCATCCGAAGGACGGTGCTCTTTTGACAGTATAGCATCCCCATTACTATACTGGGGCATTAGGACCCACACAGACCACTGCTGGCCTCACTAACACCTCTTCCAGCAGCAACCTGGCTTTCTCAGAAGGTCTCCCATCCAGGTATTAACCAGGCTCAGCCCTGCTTAGCTTCAGTGGGCAACCAGTCTTGGGCTACAGGGTGATATGGCTGCTGGCAAAAAAGGTAATTGCGACTTTTTAATCTCACAATTCTGACTTTTTTCTCAAAATTGCGAGATATAAAGGCGCGCATGATCATTCCACACGCCCTCACGCTTGATCTGCTCTCGCCTGCTGCTTTTTCTCGCTCGAACAAATGTTATTTTTGACAGTCGAGGGGCGGGACTCCCCTTTTCCGGAAGTCAGTTGTGATTGGACGCCTGTCCAATGACTTGTAATTCACTTGAGTTGAGACATCACTTAATTTGTTTTATTTATTGTGGAATGTGATTTAATGCATTGTTAATATAGAATATATTCTTACCAGATACTTTTTTAATAGAAAATTTTGGTGATTGGATTGTGTTGTTAAGAGATATTTACAGACTGTAATGACACATTTCCATGGTTATTATTAGCATTGTAAATCTGCCAAAATTCTATTAAAAGTATATTATTATTCTAATATTCTAGTATATTAAAGCTAGCGTTTAGCTAACCCGAATGAAAACAGCACAGGGTGAAGCCATGTACATTAACGAGGATTTGAGACATATAAATGTAAATTTAATATAAAACTATGCAAATGGGACTCTGTGGCACAGCAGGGATTTGAACAAGGTCCTGTGCCATAGCTGGGCGCCGCCGGTGTGTGTACACTCATAGAGAATAATGAGTTTGAATTGTAAAGACATGGCGCGGCGCTGTGCTTTTCATCCGATGTGCGACCCCCTTAACACTTGGCTGGTCTTGTGGCTGTCAGAGCAGACACTGAAGCTGATGAAGTCTTCGGGGGCGTTCATAAACAAACTGCATAAGCTCAATTTATTCATTAGATCGAAAGATCTGAAAAACCCATAGATTTACTCTTCCTCAAAAGAAATCAGGACAGAAGTGGCTGAAAGTGGACAAAAGAGACGGATTAAAACACCAGGTGTGAAGGGAATGTGTCTCCCTTGTCTACTTGTGATCCGATCCACCAAAACACATCTTAACACAAGGTATTAATCTCACAGTTGCGATAAATAAACTCTTGAATTGTGAGCTATAAACCCGCAATTGTGAGATTCAACTGGTGATCAATTTTTTTTAAAGGAGCAGTAACCTTTATTATTATTCCAGAGAGTGTGAGTGTGAACACAATGGCCAATCACAGACATATATGTTGAGCGCATGAATGCAATGGCCAATCAGAGGTGTTTAACCCTCAGGTGCTCTTCGGTCATTTCTGACCGAAAAATGTTCTGTTTTGAAATTTTTTAAATCACAGCTTCATCCGAATGTTACGAAACTTGGTGACTTTTATGGCATTGGGTATGTGAACACAAAAAAAAATTGAGGTCATGATCCGAGCAGGCTAAGTGGTCGTAAAAAAAATAGTCACACTTGTGCTCTTCGGTCAAAAATGACCGACCATAGGAAATGAATGGGAAATTGACAAAAACACAAAAACTTTGAGAATTTTTGTGTGTACAATCTACAAATCGGCCACGATGCAGAAAAAAAGTGCTCAGCATTGAAGGGGTGACACTGTAAAACATCAAGAGTGCAAAACAGACATACCCACCCCTACGCACACACATACACACACTTTTATACACAAAAACACCAATAAATTGTGATTAAAGAAATCTGTTTTGAATATTTAAAAATCACAGCTTCTTCAGAAAATTACGAAACTTGGTGACTTTTATGGCATTGGGTATGTGAACACACAAAAAAATTGAGGTCATGATTCGAGCAATTTAAGTGGTCATAAAAAAATGAGTCACACTTTTGCTCTTCTGTCAAAAATGACAACCCATAGGAAATGAATGGGAAATTGATACAAAAAAAAAAATTCTCTGAATTTTTTTATGTACAATCTACGAATCGGCCACAATTCTAAAAAAAAAAGTAGACCGCAAGAAAGGGGTGACACTCTACAACATCTAGAGTGCAAAACAGACACACCCACCAACACACACACACATACAAACACACTTTTATACACATACACACCAATAAATTTTGATTACAAAAAGTATGTTTTGAATTTTTAAAAATCACAGCTTCATCGCGATGTTACGAAACTTGGTGACTTATATGGCATTATGTATGTGAACACACAAAAAAATTGAGGTCATGATCTGAGCATGCTAAGTGGTCTTAAAAAAAATAGTCACACTTGTGGTCTTTGGTCAAAAATGACCCCATAGGAAATGAATGGGAAATTGTAAAAAAAAAAGAAAACAAATTGTGAATATTTGTTTATTGTCATTTTTTTAATAAGAAATAGTTTTTGAGATTGTTTCAACTATATATACAAATCCACCAACAACAACAACAACAAAAATGTGTTCATAAACAGCTGGGAAATTCACATGCCTCTCCATAGAGAGCTGTACATGCCATCTAGTGGTTACACCATGATTCTACGCTTTTTCTCTATACTGTAACCAGATGGTGCTAATTTTCTTCAAAAAATATTTTTTTTCTGAAGGCCTAGACTCTATATTAAACTAAAATACTGCATTAATATTTTTTTGAAGAAAATAATATATATATAGAAAATAATATATATTTTTCTATGGCAAAAATAAACCATAAATATTAATAAATTCATTTAAATTGTCTCAAAATACTAAATTAAAAAGAATAAATATTATAGAACAAAAATAAATTGCATTGGTTTTACTGGGATGGAGAAAGTTTCATTTTTAGGTGTCCGGTCACTTTTGACCGGGAAGATAACAAGTGTGACTCCGAAACGAAGAGCACCTGAGGGTTAAGAATCTGTTCAACAGCGCTCAAAGTGCTAGAGGGAAATGCTGGTGTGTAGCACTGCATGTGTAGATGTGTGTGTTTGTGCACCTGAGATGGAGTATTCTCCGTTGGGAGATGCGACCGTGATGGCGGAGGCGTTCCCGATGCTCTCGATGGGGCCGAGGCCCACGTGATTACTGAAGCTCAACACGTGCCAGCCCATGACTTTAGCCAGCTGCTGCACCGCATGAACCTGATGCTGCGACATCTGCACACACACACACAGAAGATTAGCACCACACGAAGAGCTCCTGCATCCTCAAACGCGAGTGCGAGCGTGACCTGTGACAGCAGGAAGTCCTGCAGCTCCTGCTCCTGGTGTGAGAGCGTGATGACGCGGCCGTCCCGGTGCACCACTCGGATCTGCTCCACTCCGATGTTCAGCTGCAGCTGGATCGACCTGCACACACCACCAGATCACACACACATCACACACAGCCAATTGCACTGGGTGTCAACTCAACGGATCAGACGCACGATTAGATCACCCGAGAGTAGAGTCTGTGAAACAGGAGCAGAACAAAATTGTGTCAATTATCTCTAAAACTGTACAGAAAATGCTATTTATGCATGAATAATTTCATGTGTGATTTATATGGACCATGGTTTTATGATGACTGTTCCTGTTGCTCAAATATCAAACATGTTTAATATCCTCCAACCAGGTGCAATCATAAGCACCGTCCACACATTAAAGCCGATGAATGAACGTGAAATGACCAGACTGACCTTTGTGCCGTTCACACGAGCGACAGTGCTCCGTCTTTACCGGTTTAATACCACTCACACATCGGTACTGAATAAACTGCTGCTTCAATGTATACGTAATGAGCGATTATAATCAAGGTATTAAAATTTTTTTTTCCGTCTAAACATCATGAGTTGAATGACTTCAGAAAGATCAAATAAAAATTCCAGGGGTCTGTTTCAGAAAGGAGGTTAAGTGAAAACTCTGAGTATGTTAACCCTGAAATGAGGGAAACTCTGGGTTTTCCGTTCAAGAAAGGGGGGTATATCAAACCCGAGAAAGCAGAGTAAGTCAAGCCCGTTTCTGAAAGAGAGGTAACTTATACTCAGAGTCAGTTACCATGGTAACCTACTCTGTGAACCTAACCTGGTCGGGAGCAGGTTTTCTTCAGTAAACCCAGAGTTACTTGCGGTCTCCTCCCCTTTTTTAAAGAGGAAGTGCTGTTTAAACACCAACAATAATACTAAAATGTATTTACACATTCTTTAAGGAATATATATTGTTTGTCCACGGTTTAATTGACTAAATCAGTTTTGCAGCACTTTGCCAAAAAATAAAATGATTAAAACGTTTGCTAAACTTTTATTTGATTACCACCGTTTTTGATAATATATTTCTATTAAATCATAAAAAAAATTAATAGAACTCAATTATTTTTCAAACATAGTTTAATAAGTTATTAATGATAAAACATAAGATGTTAATCTTATTCCTAATCAATTACTGAAGTTAGTTGATTATGTTTTATTGAACAAATGTTTAATTTATTTAACCGTCATTTTTACTGATGACAATAATAACCGTCATTTAATAATGCAGTTTATATATTTAATAATTGTTTAATACCATAAAGCGTGATATTTTCTGAGACGGTTCTCATACTGTGAAACTCTCCCACCTCCACTGTTAAACAAGTTACTCAGCAACTTTTACTCATGTTTTAAATTAACTACTTTTTACTTTTTTGACTGGTATTTTTACTTTTACTTAAGTAAAAATTTATCAAAGTAATAGAAGCCTACTTTAGGATGAATAACATTCTTCCAGTTTCACCTCTGATATTATAACAGTAAGTTACTCTAAAATAGTTATGATTATGAATTATTAACAACAAATGACATCTTCAACGGTGTAGTTAGATTAATGTAACAATTACTACAGTGGTGTGAATAAGTTTTGGCACCCATGTTTAAAGTTGCCTAAAAAGAGGAATACAAAAATCATCTTTTGGATATTGCTCTTAATGCCTTAATTAGAAAAATTAGGACTTTAAGGACACCAATTTTCTTTGTGAATGAATAATGTATCATAAATAAATAAATAATTTTCCTTAAAATACAGGGTGCATAAGTCCGTACACCCCTATGTTGAATTCCCATAGAGTCAGGCAGATTTTTATTTTTAAAAGCCAGTTATTTCATGGATCCAGGATAATATGCATCCTGATAAAGTTCCCTTGGCCTTTGGAATTAACATATCCCCACATCATCACACACCTTCCACCACACCTAGAGATTGGCATGGGGTACTTTCCATAAGATCATCTTTCAATGCAAATCAAACCAGCTATTAGGCTAACTGAAGTAAAACCATGCCAATCTCTAGGTGTGGTGGACGGTGTGTGATGATGTGGGGATATTTTAATCCCAAAGGCCAAGGGACCATCGTTCCTAAGTCTGTGAAACACGCGGCCGGTTCGCGTCAGACTCCAGTTTGAACCGGTTCTGGTGGAAAGGGGGTGAAATGTGTCAACTCAAACTGGTGGAAACTCCTGAAAATCAGGGCAAAGGCTAGAGTCATGAGGTGTAAATCAGCCTGTGACATGGTTGTTTTTACTGAATGAGGCCTGCATTCTCCGAAACTGTCATGTCAATGTGTTTTTAAATCAGTGTAATCTAGTCATACTTGCAGATCTGCTCGTATCCTTGAGAGGTGATGAGCACTTTGACGCTGGATTCATACACATCGTTGATGTTGGACCAGTGAGCCTGGATCTGAGGGTCCTCTATACGACTGGCCAAACTGTCGATGGTTCGAGCCGTCCTGGAAAACACAACGACAAAAAGATACTTTTCACTGGTCAAAACCTTTGATCCACATATTATAATTTACACAATTGATGATCAGTGAAAGTTATGAAAATAATCATTTGACTTGTGACAAATTAATTTATGTGAAGTCATGCACATTTAAATTAAATCCCACAACAACAACAACAAAAAAAAAAACACGATTTTGGATGCACAGCATTTTTGTTATGTTTTTCAGACTAAATGTATGCTGTTCCCTAGGGGTGTCTGATTTTAACTGTTCATTTAATGAAGCGTGAGCAGACATTATCGAGAATGACACTCACTAGGAAAACAAGCTAAAAGTCACATGGAAAATCCATCTTTGCAATGCAAAAATGTATCGATAATGATTGATTATGTGTCTCAATCCAATACATTGAATATATGTCCAATAAAAAGAATGTATTAATTAAATGTAAGAATTTGACAAAGATGATGCATAGAAAAATGCATTCCATTATAATGTATTTATTCGGAACAGAATCTGAAGGACATGAAAAGCTGAGAGAGTCGGCCGTCCACGAACCAGCTCAATATTGTAATCATCATTATAGCCAAAATCCCAGAAAATATCCCGACATCATTAGTCATCTTCACACATCCATACTTCTCTTTGCAGTAGGGCTGTCAACTTTAGCCATTTAGTCGACTAATCGGTCGATGCCGTCTTGGTCGACTGACATTCTTATTGGTCGACAAGTTGCATATTTTTATTTTATTTATTTTTTACCAATAGAAAGAAATTTTCATTGATTTGCTCCTCGATATTTCTTCTTTTATAAGCAGTTATATATTACTGTATTCTAAATATAATTAGCTTATGTTTTATCCCCAACCTTAAATGCTTTAATTTAGGCTATTTTGTAACAGCGCCACAGTTTAGCGCACACTCGGTTCGCACCTGCGGCTGGCTGCGCTGCTGCTTCGTGCTCAAGGGATATAGGTTGTTTTGTTGTATTCATTCAGTTAGAACGCTACTTGTTTTGGTTTTAGTCAAGAAAATGACCAAGAAATCTAAATCTTTTGTCTGGCAACATTTTACAAAAAAAAAAAAAAAAAGATGACAAGACTGTGGAGTGTAAGCTATGCGGCCTAAAACTAACTTACCATAGCTCAACGACCAATATGGCCGATCACCTAAAAGCGGTAAGCGAGATATTAAGTAGCCTTTAGGCGGCATTCACATTTAGTGCCTAAAATCGCACAGAAAACGCTGGGCGCGGTGCGCTTATGGGATTCTGAAAAGTCGTGATGTTTTTATCTCAATGCGGTGAGGATGCACTTGAAAAAAAAAAAAAAAAAAACACCGCGCACCTACATTTGAAATAACGAACTTGAGCGCACAAAAGACGCAATATGTGAGCAGGCCCTTTAACGGATTTATTATGCTGATTCAATAGATTGTGTTTTCTTATGTCTTATGTTTTTGTTTTTATTTGTACACTTGACACATTTGAAAATAGCCTAAATAATATTTATAAAAACGAAAATAAACCTATATGTGGTCCTACAATACAGCCTATTATTATTAGGATTCTTTTTAGGCTATTTGGTTTTTTGTGTGTGTTTTAAAACGCCTAGATCGGCTGGACAAAAGTTAACCCATAGCTTTGAAAGTAAAGAAGAATATAAATCCTGTATAAACGAGAGCTTTTGTTAGGATTTTTCATTATGTGGCAGATAGCAGTTATATTTTTGTAGCGAGTGCGGTGTGGTTAGGTGCGCGATTGTGACTGTTACTATAGACCTAGGACAGAGCTCCTCACTTAGCAGTTAAAGAAAAAAAATCACTTAATTTTCAAAGAATTGTATTATTATTTTAGTTGTATGTATTATTGACGTTTTTTTTCATTGTTGTTTTATAAATGCTCTATGACAATTGTTTAAAAAATGAAAATTGAAACATCGCGTAAGGATTTCTTTGGTTGACTACAGCCCTACTTTTTCTCGGACCCAATTTTTAAGTTCATATGTAGCCTTGCATGACGTAACCGATGGCAGTTTTAGTGATTACACTGCATTCATATCTGACTTCTAGATTAACCGTAGTGAGGAAAAGAGGTGAAGTCACTTTCTGTGAAGGGTGTGAGTGTGTGTTTGTGTCGCACCTGCTCCTCAGGAAGATGTGTTTGGCCTGTTTGATGATCTTCTCCAGGAGTCCTTCGCTCTGCTGCAGAGCGCTGATCTCGGCCTTGTCGTACGCCATGGGTCCCGCCATCCGGAGGCGCTTGTGGCTGAACGGGGCACTGGCCGGGTGCGGCATCACCACCGAACTCAGCGTCTGCTTGTGGAACTAGAGGAACACACACCTCAGACTCTGTGATGTCCAAAACAGCTGTCTCTGGTGTGTGAGAGTGTGTGTGTGAGCGTGTACCTCTCGTATGAGCTGGTGGAGGTTGTGCTCTAACACATACAGGTGGTCGTCTGGTTTGCTCTTGTCCGGTGAAGATCTTTGGTTTTTCTTTTCTCCAGTGGAGTGGCAGAGAGAGATGGACAGCTGCAGACCTGAACACAAACACACACAGTGTTATTACAAATGAAAATAATAATGATAGACGTTTGCCATTCTTTTAGATCTCTTGTTTTTCTAGAATAGGGGTGGTGTGAACACATTCTAATATAACATTGAGTATAAAAAAAAAATCTTGTTGTTCGGTACCAAATTTCGATACTTGGGTTAATCTGGTCAAAGTCAGTAAAACAACAAGCATGTATGATGTGCCCAAATCCAGTGCTGGTGATTGGCTGTGGCGAGGCATCAAGGAAACACGAGTTTATGCCGGCTTCATGGTGACAGCGCGTGATGCAATGAATGTGTAAACGGAACCGCACGTCTGCGCCATTCATTAGGCCGTCTGCGGTTTAATATTCTCACAACATTTCATTTGAGAGAAACTATCATCACATGACAGAAGAAGTTCTACACGGTAAATCGTCAAACTAAAAGTTAGGTTTAACAAAGAAACTGTAATAGAAATAGGGATGCACCGAATATTCGGCCGCCGAAAATTTTCGTCCGAAAATGGCCCAAAAGTGCATTTTCGGTTTTCGGCCGAAAGACTTTTTTCACCGAAACAATACGGCCGAAATGTTGTGATGACGCAAACAGAAACCGCGACCTGCACGTGCTTGTCGGAAGCAACACGTCTGCGGTGCGGACGCATTTCAGTGTATCTGAACCCGCGATGAGACGGAAACCTTGTTTATCCACCTATATCTGCTCTAAACAATGCGTGCCGCCATGACGACGACTACGGTTGCGACCGGGTCAAGAGCGGTGCGCGCGCTGTCTGTGGAGACTCGCGCTGCGGACGCAGGCGAGTATTATTTTTTAGTATTCCACCACCAATACAAAAATAATCATGTAAAACTCAGTAAACCCTGAGATTATTACTTGTGACATTACAAAAAAAATATGTATATGGGAACATGTATGTATAGGACTAAATTAATGCTAAATATTTTCTACATTCACTAAACATGTTTCATTAAGTTTTTATGTACATTTGTATTAAACATGGACCATTGTTCATTTAAAAAGGCTTTTTATGCTATTGTATGCTAAATTTTTTAAAATGTAACTAATTTAGACGTGCAAACTGAGTGCTAATGTGATGAGAATTTTGCGGTTGGCTTTGTTTTTGAGAGAACATTTCATTTTAAAACCTTTCTGCAGGCCAGTAAATTATTATTTAGTGTACACATGAGTGGGGTCAAGTTAAACATTTTAGTTTGAATTTTATTTTATACTGTGCATTGTGCTAAATAAATATTTGCATAATTTGCAATTGATTTATTCTTTGAAAATGTCATATTAATTTATGCAATTGCAATGCCTTGATTTTAGTAAAGTTTGTACACAGTCATAGCTATAAATGCAATGATACTAATAATTGGCATAATTTCTTTCGGTGTTTCGGTTTTCGGCCTTGGTTTCCTCTTTTTCGGTTTTCGGTTTCGGCCAAGAATTTTCATTTCGGTGCATCCCTAAATAGAAATATATTACTCTTGTACAGTATAATGTACACCTTAAAGGGTTAATTACATCAGGACGTAGGCTCATTATTATTGGCCGACGCTGTGACGTTGCTGGCGATGGAGGGACAGAAAATTCTCAGGTTTCATTAAAAATATAAAAAAATGTTAAAAACATAAAAAATGCGGGAACTCATGTTTTTTGTTAAACTATTAATAAATTGCTGTTCAATTGAATAAGTTTCATGATTTAAGTTAATTACTAGCAGTGTTGGGAATGTTACTTTAAAAAAGTAATTAGTTATGGTTACTCACTACTTTGTACAGTTACTACAGTTAGTAATAGTGATCGACCGATATATCGGCCGGCCGATATATCGGGCCGATATTTGAGGTTTTTACGTGTATCGGAATCGGCCGATACACCGCTGCGCGTTCGCCGATAGTTTTTTTTTTTTCCCGCCGTTATTTATAGACAGGCGGCCACGGGCAGCTCCGTGCTGCTGGAGATGCTGCAGTTCACGTGCCCCGCCCTCCTCCACTAGCTAGCAGACAGAGTGCAACCTGCTCTTCACGAGAATGGTAACTTAAACTTTCAAAGGATCTTTTAAATGTTTGACTCCTGAAATATTGGCAAACACTTTGAAAATGGAAACACGTCGCCTTATAACTGTTATGTGCTTGCAACTAAGCAAGTTTGTGGGTCCAAATGGAAAACGCGAATGCCTCGTCTATAAAACTTAACTGCTTGCCATTGTATTAAGAAGCTGCAAATAGTTGAGGTGTAACGTTAGGTTATCCGTTCAGTATTCATTAGGACCGTCTATGAATATTCTACATTCGAATATCTATTAATTTTGAAGGTGAAAATTAATATTTGAATGTGGAAAAACACGCCCGCGGTTGCAGACTAATAACGTTACCACAGCTGCACAGCTCGCTCGGAGCGCTCACTGTCGGTTCTATACTGTGAAACTTCAATCACTGAATGAACTGAAGCCTGCTATATTTGGGACAAGAGTCGCGACTCGCAACCTTAAATTGCTTGCACAAAACTCTTGTTTAGCACTCAACATTTGTTTGCTGTTCATTTAACCGACGCGCAGAGACCGTGAGGGCGAGAGAGAGAGAGAGAGAGAGAGAGTGCCTGAGCGAGTCCAGGGCGAGACAGAGTGAGCTCTGCGGTCTTGGCCATTAGTTGATTTACTTGCTTTTTAATACGTTGTCAAATATGTTTAAACTCAAATAAACCATCTAATACTAGTAGTTATGTCTCTTTTTATTAATGTGTCCTGTTATTGATGTAATGCGCGTCAACAACAAAACGCGCAACGGGATGTTTGAATATGTTTTTTAGAGGGAATATGCAAACGCCATTTGAGCAATTTTGACAGCCCTATACATACGGTAACGAACTCTGGTCATAGGATTAAGGAATGCCAACGTTATTCTGTGCTTTTTGTGGGAGATTTATTCAGCGCTCACCTGGCTGAGGTTTGGGGCGTGTGGAGTTTGTCTCCCTCGCAATCGCAGTAATATTAGAGACTAGACATGCTCATTTTATTTTATGTAGGAAAATTGAAACCATGCAGTACATAGTTCGTTTCTTTTAAAATGAAGTACAGTGTGCACTGTGCACTTTATTATGCTGGTTGCTACTCTGTGCAATAGTGTAATTATTTAATTTATGCTTAAATATTCATTTTCAGCACTGAACTTTTTTTGTTCTACTTCATGTTTTTCATATTTTTTAAATTGTTTATCTA
This sequence comes from Pimephales promelas, assembly GCF_988280905.1. Lineage (NCBI taxonomy): Eukaryota > Metazoa > Chordata > Actinopteri > Cypriniformes > Leuciscidae > Pimephales > Pimephales promelas. The sequence goes on along the minus strand of NC_142784.1, from coordinate 3,766,181 downwards.
CTTGTTCTTGTTCTACCTCACATGTTTTTACTATTTGTTAAATATTAATTTTTGAAGTTAGTTAAATGTTACTTTTATTAAATTGAGACCTGTAACATTTGTTAACATCATGTTATTTTTAAGATGTAAATTGAGGGAGCAAAATGTATCGGCTCCAAATATCGGCTCAAGAAAATCGGCAGCCCGTATCGGTCATCGGCTAAGGCTGATGGGAAAAAAATCGGTATCGGTATCGGCACTAAAAAATCCATATCGGTCGATCCCTAGTTAGTAACTGAATTACTCTCTTATGGCTCGTTTCCACTGAGGGGTACGGTACAGTACAGTACGGGTCGGGTCGGGTCGGGTACACCATGATCAGGCTTGCGTTTCCACCGCCAACAGTACCCATACTTGATAGGCGTGGTATGCTGGAAAGAAGCGATCGACGTCATTTTCGCGCAAAGAAAGCAACAATGGATGATAGACAGCAGATCTTGTTCTTGCTTCTAGGCATGTTTGTCACTAGAAACAAGCGCTGGCATTAGGCATTTCCAAGAAGCCAACGCAAAGTCCGACTCAGGAGAATGATCCCGAGGACGCGAGTTCTTGAACAGCGCGTTCTTGAACGCGGCACTCAGCTCGCTCTGGCTCTGCGACTCCGGTTATCTCTGTGTGTTCATTTTAGGCAACAATAAAACTAAATGTGTAATAAAACACCACTCTGCTTCTTTTCGATTTCATTTCATTACATTTTAAACATTCTAAAGCACACAAATGTGGTTCAGGCAACGCATAGCCTATTGATTATATTCTGCATGTAGCCTATGTAACGTTATATATTTATAACAAAACTAAATATAAAACAACCCTGCCTCTTTTCGTTTAAATTTAAAAACATTAAACATATTCCAGGCAATATGTAGCCTAATGTAATGTATTGCATATCGCATTGGTACAAATGTTGCAATAAACAACATTACAGATGATCTTGTTGTAATAAAATAAAAAAAATGACAACACCATCTCTTTTTGTTGAATTTCAGTTTTATCAATAATAGCCATTATAAAGAAGTATAAGTAAAAGGTACAAAAGATATACAGTAAAGCTTAAATAACATCAAGAAACAATTCAGTGAAATATACAAATTCAGCGCTCAAAGATATGAAACTTCACGTAGCCTTCTGCCAAAACTATTGGCCAGGGAACGAATTATAGATTCACGAGACCAAAGATCGCCTGTTAGGTTTATACAAGACGAAATATATCTCATGTTTAACCACTACAGACAGAGACGTCCGCGTCAGCGGCAAACATAGGATGCCTAGCCGAGGAAAGGCTGTTCCAGGCGGGGGACACGAGCGCGTAATATTCACGCGAACCCAAGTCGTCATAAATCCTTCAGCGTAATATGAGACTACCCTACCCCACCCCACACCTAAACCTAACCATAACAGCGTGTTATATTAACGATAACGGGTGCCATGTGCGTACTATAGCGCCGTTTTGTCATATAGCGTTCTATATGATGCTAAAGGATGAGATTGTTGCTTATGTTGCTCTTGCTCATTTGTAAGCAGCTGTGGATGAAAGCGTGTGCTAAATGATTAACTGTAAATGTACATACCAGGAAAGGGTTGCGAGATGATTTGGTTCTTGACGACAATGTGAGGAATCTGTGATTTGATCTGAACGGCTTCACGTGAGAGCTGGGCAAAAATCTCCTTACACAGCAGCACATTCTGAGCAGCTTCCAGCTTTAAATGCCACATCTGAGAGCCTGAGAGAGGAGAACATGATCAGATCAGACATGCACCCACCATTTACACACCTGAGCGTCTGCGTCCGGTGGAGGCGAACATCAAACATGCATTTGCTGTGCCATTCAAAACCTCCATGATTAATAAGTTCAAGCTGAATTTTAGAAATATACATTTAAATCAGAGATGCTATTAAACCGACTAGCGCGGCCATGGAAACCTACAGGGACAGTTCATCCAAAAATGAACATTTTGCCATCTTTACTAATGTAATTGTTTATTAAAATGGAAGTCAATTGTGACCAAATCTATTTGGTGACATCCATTCTATAAAATATCTCACAGAAATCCCTACAGAACAATGAAAGTGTTTCATTTTCAGGCAAAATTACCCATATTTATTCAGTTATAATTACTCCCCATATCTAGCACCACATGCGAGACTAGTTTGAGCGGATCATTTATCAGCAGCTGAGCTTACCCGGTTTAGATTTAGCTTGTCTTCTGAAGAGATTGACGGTGCCGAGGTCTCCGATATCAGGAGACTGTTTCTGAATGGACACCTGCGCAAAGACACACATACACTTTATCTTGGGGAAAACAACATCTGATGTCAGGCGAGTTTCATCACTGCTATTCTTGAATTTGACCTTAATGTAGGCGGATCCCTCCAGTTCGCTGGGGATCTGCACGTTGAGCGGGCAATAATCATCTGGAATTTTCTTATCCAGGTCCAGGTCTGTGTTCTTGAGGACCTCAAACGTGCCGTGATGCGGGAACAGAGAGCCTGAAACGCCAACGACACATATTTAAGGGGTAGTTCACCAAAATATGTATTAGCCCATGATTTCCTCACCCTCAACCCATCCCAGGAGTATACGAGTTTCTGCTTTCAGACGAACACAATCAGAGGCATGTTAAAAAATGTCCTGGATATTGAAGCTTTATAATGGGAGTTAATGGTCCCTGAGAAGTCCCAAAAAAGTGCATCCATCCATCATAAGAGTAATCCACATGACTTCAGAGGGTTAAAAAAAGACTCTCTGAAGCGAAGCCATGTGTTTGTGTAAGAAAAATATTCATATTTAAAGCTTTATGAACTATAATCGGTGCCGTATGCGAGTGGAGGTCCGGCCCAGACATCAGGCTCTACTCACTGCCATTATAACACTTGGAAGAGCCAGGATATTTTTAATATACCTCTGACTGTGTTTGTCTGAAAGTCATTTACACCTGCCTCTAGGATGGCTTGAGGGTGTCCATTACGGGATAATTTTTGGGTTAACAATCCCTTTAAACACTTCAGCACTTGTATGACAAATATCGCAGATTATATTTACTTATTTGAATAAACTGAACATGATAGGCTGTAATCCATACATTTAAATCAACATATTTTACACACTCATATTTTGAGTGATTAGATGAAGGAGTGATCAACTGAGTGATCAAAATGCGGCCCAGATGTTTTTATATGAATGTATCTTTGAAGAGAATTGACTGTCTTTGGAGAAGTTACGATATGTTAATTCATTTGAATCTTTCCTGCTGAGCTGCTTTGTGTTCAGCCGTTGCCATGGAAACCGTTACATCGGCCGCTCCTACAGCGCCTCCTGCTGGATTTCTCTACAATATTCACTCATGACAGTACATGAGACTTCAATAAATAACACTCATGAAGCATTCTAAGTCCATCTGCAGCTGCAGTATCTCCTCTCTCAATCAGTAGAAAATGTGGTCAACACCCGGTCATGCTTGAAAAAAAATAAACGGAAAAATACCATTGTATACCGTGAAACCGGTATAATGCTGTGTGATATAATGTTTCAGCACTAACTGATAAATCACTGCATTACCGGCACTGCGGTAACTGAGATCCCCCAGGATCTTGTCTCCGACTTTGCGCAGTTTCCACTGCGAGCGCAGGCGCAGGAGCTCGGAGTTGAAGTCGCGCTGCCGCCGCTGCTCCTGGTTCTCCACCACAGACTTGGTGAGCTTCTCCGCTCCTCTCAGCAGCAGCTGCGCAGCCGTGGCCAGAGACTTCTTCTTGCTGAGCAGCTGGAACACCTGCGGCGTCTGCACACGAGGACACGACAGCGCATTACAGAGACAGCCGAACTTCACAACCCTACAGATGTGAACTATTGGAAACTCCATTGAAAACTATTGGAAAAATTACCCCAGCCGAGTGGAAAAAGGCTTTGGTGGACACAGGGCCTCAAGATAGAACCACAGAATAAACTGACCTTTCCCGCTGAGGGATCATGGGACACGGGGTCGAGCGCCATGTACTTCTTTTCCTTGAGCACACTGAGCACGTCGTGCAGCACACACATCTCAGTGAGAGCGCTGCGCAGGTTATTACGCACCGAGTCCCACGGCCACAGCGACGGCTGGAACTTCACCATACCTGGAGAGAGAGAGAGAGAGAGAGAGAGGGATAGAATGAGAGGGAGAGAGTGTATATAAAAGTAAATATAAAAATATATTTTTTTAAAAAGTTTGTAATGTATTTATCAAAATGAAAATAAAATGTTCTGCTTTGCTTTATTCCAGAAGACTGTGTGTAATGACTGTAGTCAGCATAAAGGGCATTTGTTTTGAAAGCGCTTCAATCCGTTGCGGAGATTCGTTCCGGTGAAATCACAAATCAAAATGCACATAAACGCGTCCCTTTTTCTCATGGGTTCTAATCCGCTCTCGTATATATTTTTTTCCTCATCAAAACATATACAACCAGTGATAAACATTATACCAATTCAACCACTGATACACATTATTGGTTTTGATAATGGGAAAAAAAACTATTCGAGTGCGGATTAGAACCTCGAACCTCCCGAGTCCCGACACGCTAGGCAAAAATTCTACCTCTGGACCATCACTGTACATGTGCAGTAAACGGCGTATATACTCTATATACTCACTATACTCACAACATATTAGATCCCATTGTGCGACCAATTACACCCAAAATACCTGTAATGATAGTGGTTGGTTTTATGCAGTAGTGGCAACCCAGTCTAGAATGTGTATATGTTTGGCAACCTTGTCTAATATATGTTGGCATGTGCAGCAGATGGAGAGAGACAATTAGCACGGTGCCTGTAGTGGCAGCACGCTACTATGAACGTATTAATAAATCTTAATGTATGCTCATCTATGGCTCAGGAGTCGGTGATTGATCATCCCAACTAAAGCAGTACCAACACATTTTTGGTCGGACATTAGCAAACTGACATTGAATCAACGTGGAAACGACGTCTCTCATGACATTGAAACAACGTTGATTTTGCTCATCGAATTAACGTTGAACCAACGTCAGACGCGGCATTCTTCAAAGCTAAATGAAAATCGAAAATTGGTTTGCTTTCGTAACGTTGAAACAACGCGTTGATTTCAAGTTGATTTTCCGTTTGTTTTGAAAGAATGACGCGTCTGACGTTGGTTCAACGTTAATTCGATGAGCAAAACAATGTCAGATCAAAGTTGTTTCGATATCATGTTTCCATGTTGATTCAATGTCAGTTTGCTATCTGACGGACGTCACATCTTTGTGCTCATTTTTATTTATGTACATCAGGAAGCTACAGGACATCGTCTTTCAAAACATGACCTAACGTTAATCGAAAGAGAATAAAGAATGAATAAGTCTCTGTCCCCAGCACATTTCAAACCAAACTGACGCCCATGCAGATCTGTGCCCTGAGAATGGATTTGCATGTAATCGCGAGCCGCCCGACACACACATACCCTCGTCCTCTTCGGCCTCCGGTTTGCTCCACTGCTGGCTGTCCCGCTCCAGCCCGTCCTCGTCCTCGTCCGAGCTCTGGCCGAAGTCGATCCGCTGCGCCAGCTTGGCCAGGTTCTGGGACATGGAGAGCGGGGGGGCGTAGGTCTCCAGGCCATCCAGTGACACCTCCTGCACCTGCCGCTCGCAGGACGACTCGATGCTCACGCGCACCGCTGGAGCCCCCGACATCATGCCCCGGTCTGAGTATGACACACACACACGCAGAAAGATCTGAGTCTACTCCAGTGATGTGTTCACACTGTGTGTTGGACCCCCGAGTCTAACACACACACACACACACACACCTCTACTCCAGTAATGTGACTGTGTGCTGGACCCCCGGCATCATGCCCAGATCTAAGTCTGACACACACAAGCCCCTTTTCCACCAAAGCATTTTGAGAGCTGGTTCGGAGCCGGTGCCTGCGCATAATCATAACACTAGGGCCAGTGTACGGTCTTGTAAAGTGCCCAGTGTTAATTCTGCAGCCAAAAGTTCTTTTTTTTACACAGGAATAAAATTGTGGAATGATTTACCGCTTTCACTCAAAACTGTAAATACTAGAGGGGCTTTTAGATATCAAGTTAAGGCTTATTTATGGATTAGAGTAGCCAATCTTCTTAATTAGAGTTGACTGATTATTCTTGTGTCTTATGTTTTAGAATGTTTTTACTTTGGATGATTTGTGCTCAATGTTTTATTTTTGTCTTATAATAGTTACATGTTTGTATGTCTTTTTTTTTAACACCAAGGACCATGTTGGAAATAAGTGTTTACACTTTATCATGTTATCCTTTGGATTATGGTTGTCTGTCCAATCCATAATAAATCAAATCAAATCAAAAAAACCAGTTCTTTGTGTTTCGACAGCCAAAGAACCGGTTCGCGGCTGGGAAAACTGGTTCCAAAGCGGCACCAACTCTTTGCTGGACTAGAACCGTTCTTTTACCACGTCATGTTTACGTCAGGGGCTGGGGCGGGTTTAGATGTGTTCTAAACATCTTTTCTGACCATCGCAAAGCCAGGAGAAACTGCAGAAACACGCAAGCGTTTTTATTTATTTATTTTTTTTATTTAAAACATAAGCAAATAAGAAAACTGTCACGATATAGAACAAATAAATGGAAAGAAAAAAGGGTACATAACTTATCAGAAAAGATTGCATATCAAACGAAAAGATTAAAAGACTTACATATTTCAATTGTTTTTAAAGTTGTCTTGGTACACGAGTTAGATATAATCCCAAAGCAATCATGTACTTGCAAGCGACGCGTTTCTAGCGATGTGTATAGTGACGTAACGACGTCGTTCCCTGGGCGCTCTAGTCAGTGGAAAAACAAACGGGTTCTGAGCGGGTTCGCAAGTTGAACCAACTCCGAACCAAATTTGAACCAGCACCAGTTCCGAACCAGTTCTTTTTCGGTGGAAAAGGGGTAACAGAGAGAGGGAGAAAGAGGGAAAGACGCAGGAGACACAAGATAGCATAACGTTATATACATTCATGTTGTAAGAGATTAAATGTTCTGCAGCATACTTACATAAATGAAGTGAAAACGTGATCTATTTCTCCGTTTTTTCTTAGTTTGATTGTTTGTGTTGTAGATTTCGAGCTATGCTACACTGCCGTTCTTCTTCGTCTTCTTCTTCTTGTTGTTTTCCGGCGGGTGTCGTCCAGCTTGTCTGCGCATTAGCGCCACCTTCTCCTCCGGAGTGTAAATCGGTTTTGCGATCTCAGTCCCTTGTGGCTTGATCCCACTGTTATTAACTTAAAATGTGTTGTTGTTTTTGTTGCATTTACACTTTTGTTGCATTTCAGCTTGACATCAAAGCTGCGAGGCGTGTGTCAAAAACAAATTAAATGATGCATCTTAAAATTGAGGCATTCAAATTGACTACTGGT